>NC_041385.1:779954530-779975562 GCF_002162155.2 Triticum dicoccoides
GCGTCGTCCGCTCCTGGGCGACACGGGGGCGAACCCCTAGATCCGGCGCCAGGCACCCCCGCCCGCCTCCTCTTCCCTCCACCGTCGTCGGTGGCCGTCCCGGGCTTCACCCGTGCGGTTGCTGGCGGCGGCGGGGCGTCCCTGCGTGCTCCCCTGCCCGGATCTGCGCCCCATCTCTCCTCCCGACGGTGACCCTTCCTCTCCGGCATCCTCTCCTGGCACGGTGCTCGGCCCCGGAGCTGGCCTCTGCGGCATCGGCCATGGCGGCTGCCGTCCCGGCCGGCTTCGGGTGGCTTGAGATCCAGCCGCCCGTCTGGCCGCCATGGTGGCCTTCCTTCCAGATCCGCGCTGGTGGCAGCCTGTGGTCCTTCTCTTGACCGGCGAGGGGACGACTAGGGGTTGTGGCCCCTCTGCTCGGCCTGGGCGTGCTACCCCTGCTCCGGTTCTTGGGGTTGCCCTTCGGCTGGATCTGGGGTGTTTGAGCGCCGCAGGCCCCCTTCCCCGGTGGATGTGGTGGTGGTCTGGTCCGCCGTTCTGGCGTGGTGCCGGGGCTGCTCCCTGTGTTGGTGGAGATGCTCGTGGTGGGTGGATGCCGGGGCGGCGGCCCCGGGCTGTGAGGGCGGCGCCGGCTCTACGGCGAGCGGCGGCCGCGAGGGCTGTACCGCAACCTCGGTCCTGCGGGCGACGAGGTTGTGGCGGGCGTGCTCTGTCTGGTGAAGATCGACTCCCTCCGCTCGCAGATGCACCCACCGGCCTGATCCGGCCATGGCGGCTTTGTCGCGTCGGCTCGTGCTCTCGGGTTCGGGTGGTTGGGAGTGGATTGTGGGACCGTGGGAAACCCTTGGCCTTTGGTGGCTACGGCGAGGCTGTCTCCATTTTCTTGGAGTCGGTCCCCTTCTTGGAGGCCTCGTCGAGATCCCCGTCTACTTCCTTCTTCCACGCTCCTGCATGGGGCGAAAGTCCTAGATCCCCTTGTGGGCGGCGGTGACGTGTCAACGTCGTTCCCTTCTTGGAGGCGTCGCCTGGGGTTCGTGGAGGTGTGGATGGTGCTTTTCTGCTTGGTGAGGGCAGTGTGGCGGTGAGTTGTTCCTTGCTCTCCGTCTTCTCCGTGCGGTCTTCATCTTGTGTAGGCGCTCTTCAGCTTGCGTCTGGTTGGGTGGCTGCCCAGGTGGTGGTGAGGTCATGGGATCCCAGCAGAGGAGCTGCTCTGCTCCCTCATGCCCGAACTGCCAGGCGGCATTGTCCATTCGGCTCTAGGGGAGCACTTTACCTTCCGACGGTTCGGCGCCCTTCGAGCCAGGGCGAGAGGATTGTTGTCTTCTTCGGAGGTAGAAGCGAGTGGCTTGTCGACCTTGGCATGTTCTGCGGGAGTAGGCGAGTAGATGTTGGTTATCGATGCTGGTTTCTTCCTGCCCTCACCCTGCTGCTGTTGTGGCTTTGCTCATGGCGTCTGACCTTGGTGATCTTGGCTAGGCTCCTATTACTATCTCTTGTTTGCTTGTATCACAAATAGGTCGTAAGCTGCTACACTCTGTATCTTTGCCGTTTCTGTTTCTATCATGTTGTACGCTTTCTTGTAATCCTGGCCGGTTGATGGCTTTGTTAATTCAAAGCCGGGTTAGGTTCGAACCTTTTCTCAGGCTCGGCCGACACCTTTTCTCTAAAAAAAAGTACATAAACCAGCGCAACACAACCACGGTGCCGGTCGAAACCCATCGCAAGCCGAGTGTTCTGCATTCCTTGCTTCGTCTATGATAGCCTCAGAACCAAGGAACTGCAAGAACAGTGATGCCGCATCGCAGATAAAAAGGAGGTGCGTAGCATCTTCCCAGATGAATAGGTCCACACATGTATGTCACACCTGCATCGCCAGGAGGTGATGCGGTGGACGCATGATGGTGGGACCCCTCGGCCAGTTGGCATGGACCCACCAGTCAGGCAAGGCGGACAATTGGAGCGCAGCTATTTAGCCAGCTGTAGGCCAGTAGGCAGGGCATGCGATGTGTGTGTTGTATCTCTGAACCTCCCACCTAATATGTACCTCCTGCCTTGGAAAGAACCTTCTCTCCCAAGTCTCGATCTCATCCTGTTCCCCTCTTCGATCCAATTCTGCAATGATGAGTTTGTGACAGTTGGTAATCAGAGCTCAGGTTTTGCCCACCCAAAATGTTTTCCCCGTTGCCACTCATCCCTCTCGATCAAGCCGTAACATCCACCGCTGTGGGTGCGGCCTCGCTCCGGCGAGATCCGCTCGAAATTCCCAGCGGGGTTGGCCTGATTTGGAGCGTGTGCGACGGCGCCGCCCAGCAAACCCTCGTCTCAAACTCGCGACATCATCACCACCATGACAGAATCCACGGGAGAGCTCAAGACAATGCTGCAGGCACTCCTGAAGCGCTTCGACGAGACCACGCTTGCGGGCGACAAGCAGCGCGAGGCCCAGATCGTGTTCAACACGCAAGTCTCCGCGGATCTGGTGCACATCCGCAAGCAGCTGGACCTTACCCAAGCAGACATCGACGAGGTGCGGCAGCAGCGCGAGCTACCACCTTCACCGTCCGCCGGCGAGCACCACCGACCGATCGACGCCGACCACCACGACGGCGACACCCAGGCCTCCGCGGTGACATCATTGGAGCATGCGCGCGGGCCTCGTCCTCAGGGCCCTGCCGTTCGCCTTGCTAACAACGGGCCGCCCCTGCTTCCTACGCGGCATCCTCTCCAGTTCGCGGGTGCCGGGCAGCCTGCCGCGTTCATGGCGGGCCGCGATGCTCACCATGGACCGCGCGAGGAGTACACGGTCAAGCCTCCCAAGCACGATTTCCCTCACTTCGAGGCGACGCGCCCAGCCTCTGTATCGACCGCTGCATCACCTACTTCGACCTGTACCGAGTTCCGCCGCACAGTTGGGTGACCACGGCCTCGCTCTATATCGATGGCCACGCCGCGCACTGGTACCAGGCGTACCGGCAGACACACCGCTCGCCAACCTGGGACGAGTTCACCGCGGCCATCATCAGCGAATTCGCACCAAATGAATTCGAAGTGGAGATGCATAAATTGCTTCAGCTTCGCCAAACCGGCACCATCGCCGAGTACAGGACGGCGTTCGAGGCTCACATGTACCACCTGCTCGCCCTCGACGCGTCGCTCAACCCCAAGTTGTTCATCACATAGTTCCTGTTGGGCTTGCGCGATGATCTACGGGCGGCAGTCCGTCTTCAGGAGCCGTCCAGCATCACACGCAAGACGGTGTTGGCCCGGATCGTCGAAGAGGAAGCGTGCACACAACATGCTCGACCGCGCATCATTCCTGCAGGACGACCACCACCGCCACCGCCAATACCGCTTCCCCCTCGGGCTTTTGGGGAGCCACGACCCGGCGGCGCTGCCGTGCCCAACGACGACCTGGCACGCAAGCGGCAACTTCGAGAGCACCGGCGCGCCAACGGGCTCTGCTTCAAGTGCGTCGATCGTTACTCCCGCGACCATCGATGCAAGCCAGCCACTCAACTTCTCACAATTCAAGTCGGCGATTATGGAGAAGTTCTCAGCGACAATGCGGTTCATGCCCTGGACCTGCTCAACGCACCAGCAGAGCAAGATCCTGCGCCCGAATGTTGCATGCTCTCCACGCATGCAGTTGACGGTACCGAGTCGCCACGCACCATCCGTCTGTGCGCGTTCGTCGGCAATCAAGTCATGTTGCTCTTGGTGGACTCAAGGAGCACGCACAGCTTCATCTCCAAGGCGTTCGCTGAGCGTGTGCACGCAGCATCTGTGCCCGTGCCCGCGGTGGAGGTCCGGGTGGCCAACGGCGAGCGCATGACCTGCAACAGCATGGTGCAAGGGCTGAACTGGTGGATTCAGGGGCACACGTTCACCACCGATATGAGGCAACTGGACTTGGGTGCTTATGACGGCGTGCTCGGCATGGACTGGCTGGAGCAGTTCAGCCCGATGAGTTGCCACTGGCTCGAGAAGACGTTGACCTTCGAGCACCACGGCACCATGATCACCCTGCAAGGTGTTCGACCCAAGCAGAACAACAACATCGAAGAAATCGAGCCCGAGCAATTGCGCAAATGGCAACCAGGCAACGACATTTGGTACATGGCCGTCCTCGATTTGCCCCGTACACCGGAGCTGCAAGCTACAAAGGTGCCACCCAGTGTGCAGAGCGTCCTGACGGACTTCGCCAACCCCAAGGGCTTGCCTCCTCATCGCCGCTATGATCATGCCATCACCTTGGTCGACGACGTGCGCCCCTATCTCTACTCGCCACTGCAGAAAGACGAGATCGAGCGTCAGGTACAGGAGATGCTCCAGTCAGGCGTCATCGAGCACAACATGAGTCCCTTCGCCGCGCCCATGCTGCTCGTCAAGAAAAAGGACGGCACATGGCGCTTTTGTGTCGATTATCGCCGGCTCAATGACGCCACGTTCAAGAACAAGTTTCCCCTGCCTATTGTGGATGAACTGCTTGACGAGTTGGCTGGCGCGGCCTTCTTTTCCAAGCTGGACCTCCGCGCTGGTTATCACCAGATACGCATGCGTGAGGGCAATTAGGAGAAGACGACGTTCAAGACCCACCATGGCCACTTCCACTTCAAAGTCATGCCGTTCGGGTTGACGAATGCCCCGAAAACCTTCCAGTGCCTCATGAATGCAATCTTCGTAAAGTACGTTCGTAAGTTTGTAATCATATTCCTTGATGACATCTTGATCTTCGGCGAAACCTTGGAAGAGCACCTGGAGCACCTTTGCCTCGTCCTCGCCCTGCTCCGGGAGCACCAGCTGTACGCCAAGGAGTCCAAGTGTTCGTTCGCCCAGGACAACATCTCCTACCTCGGCCACATCATATCCAAGGATGGCGTCGAACACGCAAGCTATGGTGGCATTGCCTACCCCAACCAACGCGACCGAACTTCACGGCTTCCTCGGCCTCACCGGCTACTATCGCAAGTTCATCGTGCACTACGACATCATCACCAAGCTGCTCACGAGCTTGCTGACTAAGAAGGGATTCGAGTGGACGGAGAAAGCGCAGGTGGCATTCGATATCCTCAAGCGCGCAATGGTGACCGCGCCCGTGCTCGCACTACCAGATTTCGCGTGCCCGTTCGCGATCGAGACGGACGCCTGCGACACCGGCATCAGCGCGGTGCTGGCATAGGAAGGTCACCCAGTGGCGTTTCTCAGCAAGGCCTTGGGCGTGCGCAATCAGAGGCTATCGGCGTATGAGAAGGTGTTCATCGCCATCATGATGGCCATCGAGAAGTGGCGCTCGTACTTGCAACGGGGCCAGTTCACCATCATCACGGATCACAAAAGCCTCTGCAACCTACAAGATCAGCAGCTCGCCACCGACCTGCAACGCAAGGCAATGGCCAAGCTAGTGGGACTCCAATTCAAGTTCTGCTACCGTCGCGGCAGCGAAAACGGAGCTGCGGATGCTCTCTCTCGCGTCGGTGCGTCTCTAAACCTGGACGCGCTCTCCATTTGCCAGCCAGCATGGGTTCAAGAGGTGGCAAACTCCTACGCCACGGACGCCGATGCGCAGGATCGCCTGGTGCAGCTCGCGATCCATAGCCCCGATGACAACGGGTACGAGCTCTACAAGGGGCTCATTCGCAAGCAGGCGCTTGTGGATCGGCAAGAACATGGCCTTGCGCACCAAGATCATCAGCGCTCTGCACGACAGCGCGGTAGGTGGTCACTCCGGCGCTACGGCCACCTACCAGCGCATCAAGAAACTTTTTGTGTGGGACGGATTGAAGACCGACGTCACCGACTACGTGCAGCAGTGCCCAGTGTGTCAGCATGCCAAACACGAGCAATCCAAGCCGGCGGGCACGCTCACACCCTTGCCCATGCCGACCGCTCCCTGGCGCGGCCTCACCATGGTTTTCGTGGAAGGCTTGCCGCCGTCGGAGGGCTTTGACTCTATCATGGTGGTCGTGGACCGGCTCACCAAATTAGCGCACTTCATTCCGCTTCATCACCCCTTCAAAGCTCCTCAGGTGGCCAAGGTCTTTTGGGATCACGTCATCAAGGTGCATGGCATCCCGAGCTCCATCGTCTCCGACCGCGATCGCGTCTTCAGCAACGCTCTCTGGCGCGAGCTCTTCGCTAGTGTGGGCACCAAGCTGCTCTTCTCCACAGCGTACCACCCCCAGACGGATGGCCAGAGCAAACACGTCAACCAGTGCATGGAAATGTACTTGCGTTGCACTGTTCACGACGCGCCCCGGCAATGGCGTCGCTGGCTGCTGACCGCAGAATTCTGGTACAATTCGTTGTTTCATTCCTCGATCAAATGCTCCTCCTTCAAAGCTCTGTATGGCGTCGAGCCCAACCTAGGCGCCATGGTACTCTGGGATGACAAGACGGTGCCCATGTGTAAGTGCATCTAGTGCCCCTTAGTGATTTTGGTGTATTGAAGACTTATAGGTTAAGGGACTAATGCGTTTGTGAGTGTACACAGGTCTATAAGTCTATGAGGAGTTTGATATTTACAGGGAAAGTCGACCCCTAAAAATGAATATCTTCGACTGAAGATTTTGGTATTTCTAAAGACTTTCATGAAGACTTTGAAAGTGAAGAAATTGGTGTTACCGTGAAGACTTGATATTCATGCGAGGAATATGAAGCTTGAAGACTTCGTTTTCATAGTTTTGTTTTTCTCTTTCTTGAGTCATAGCAAACACCGTACTATTAAAGGGGGTCGAGGAAATACTAAGGAAAAAATTTCCATGTGATGCTCAACTCAAAATCCTACACCTACCAAACCCTTCGAGTGAAGCCTTTGGAAATCTCATACAGTTTAGTCATTTCTTCAGTGGCAGAGACGAAGTTCTTCTGGTCGCTAAGGAATTTGTTCTGACTGAGGAGTTAGGAATTCGCCAGTGCGGATTGCCTACATAGTGAGGAACATGATAGCCCTGAGGAATTTGATAGTCAAATTTCCGACCGTTGCTGTGCTACGCACCAGCTGTCCCAAAATATCTTATCCACCTAACGGTCATATCAGACAAGGGCATTTATGTTTTATCATGTCGGGCTGCTCCCTAGGCTATAAATAGCCGCCCCCTACAACCACTAGTTGGTTGGCTGCTCCGAGAGAAGCTGGCACTTGTCATTTGAGAGCAACCATCCTCCGAGGACTTTGAGCGAAAATCATCAAGTGAGGAAAAACCCCAAACCCAAACACCTACAAACCCAAAGTGATTGAGCATCACTGAAGAGATTGATCCTGCATGGATCCTACGCTTGTTACCTTTGAAGACTGTGCTTCTTCCAGACAGTTAGCGTCATGGTCTAGAGCATCCAAGAGGAATTGTGGATCACCGAGTGACCGAGTCTGTGAAGGTTTGGAAGTCACCTGAAGACTTACCACGAGTGATTGGACGAGGTCTGTGTGCCCTTAGTTCAAGGAGAATACGGTGAGGACTTGGTGTCCTGAGCTGCGTGCTCAGCGACTGGGTGTCCGGGACTATGTGTCCTCGAGTTTAAATACTCAGCCGCTCCAACCAGACGTACAACTAAGACAGCAGTTGGAACTGGTCTACCAAATCATTGTCTTCACCAACCTTACTGGTTCTATTTCCTCAACTCTTTCATTTCCTCATTACTGTGTTGAGTGTTTGTTCATATCTGTGTTTGAAGACTTTGACTGAAGACTTTCTCAATTTCCTCAGTTTAGTTTCTTCAGTCTGTTTGTCTTCATCTTGTGTTATCATGTGTTTACGCTTTCTGTACTCTGTTCTTGTCTTCATTTCATCATGATGACTAAGTATGTATCCTGTTATGCTTACTTCTGAGTACTTATTCCGCTGCTAGTAGTTCTTCGCTAAGGAATTTCCTCACCGGCAAATTCCTCAGTGAAGAATTCATAAAAATCGCCTATTCACCCCCCTCTAGTCGATATAATGCACTTTCAATTGGTATCAGAGCAAGGTACTCCCTTGTTCTGTGTGATTTTGGTTTAACCACCTGGAGTTTTATTTATGTCGCCCACAGGTATGATCAAGGTCTCCGCTGGGTGTCCTACCTTCGATGGCACGGACTACCCCTACTGGAAGAATAAGATGTGAATGCATCTTGAAGCAATTGACAACGATCTCTGGTATGTAGTGGAAAATGGTGTTCTCTCAGTCACATCTTCTCTGAATGCTGCTGATGTGAAGAGATTCAAGCAACTCGATTCTCAAGCGAAGAATATCATATGTGGTCATCTGAGTAAAGGGCAGTATGGTAGAGTGAGTGCTTTGGAAACTGCTAAGCTTATCTGGGATAGGCTCTCCAAAGTAAACGAAGGAGTCTCAACTCAACGTGACTCTCGTGTTGACGTTCTTCGCAATCTCTTCAACCGCTTCAAAAGACTCGACAATGAAAATGTTCAGCAAACCTTCGATCACCTCACTGACATCTCAAATGAGCTTCAAGCGCTTGGCGCCACTGACATCACCGACCATGAGGTGGTGAAGAAATTGCTGAGATCGCTAGATTCCTCATTTGATACTCTGGCACTGATGATTCAAGAGCGAGCTGATTACAAGTCACTAGATCCCGCTAATATCCTCGAGAGGCTAAATACTCATGAGTTCCAGCTTGCTGAAAAGAAAGATCTCTATGGTTCAAGCTATGGAAAAACACGTGCCCTGAAGGCCAAGGCTGTGTCTGAATCTGAATGTGAAGACTCTGGTAGTAGCCTCGGTGATCCTGAAGAATTGAGCCAGGAGCTAGAACTGCTTGTGAAGAAGTTCCAGAAGTTCTCAAGACGTGGTCGCTTTGGAAAATCCTCAAGAAGCAGTGATTCCTCATCAAGTGACTAAGAGAAGACTTTGCCACAAATGCAAGAAACCTGGTCACTATATTCAGGATTGTCCTCAATGGGAAAAGGATTAAAGAAGAAGAAATACAAGGATTACAGTTCTGATGACGCTAAGAAGAAGAAGAAATCTTCAAAATCTTCATCATCAAAATCCTCGAAGTCTTCATCTCACAAGAAGAGCAGCTCTAAGAAGGCTCGGGCATTCATTGGCAAGGAAATGGACTTTGAAGCTGAATCTGAGGAACACGAGGAAGAGGAGGCTTCTGAGGAGTCCGAGTCTGGTGTGGCGAGTTTGGCTCTCGCTACTGCTTTCGTCAGCAAGTCTATCTTCAACTCTGAAGAAACTGACCGCACCAACAAGGTTGACGAAGACAATGATGACTACGCTCCCACCGCAAAAGGTGCCAAGGTAACAAAATACCCCTCCTTTGAATCTAGTGAGGATGAATCTGATGAAAATCTTAAGCCCAGTTACTCTAAACTTGCTCCGATTGTTGTGAAACAACAAAAGGCTATTGAAAAACTTCAAAACATACTAGACAAAAGTGATGATATGTTGGCTGATGAAATGGACCACACTAAAGACTTAACTGAAAATCTTCAGAGAGTTCAGTCTAAGTTTGACAACCTTCAAAGTCATCATAACACTCTCTTATCTGGTCACGAGAAGCTTTCTTATGAATTTCTTCAAAGAAAGCAAGATCTTGAGAAGCTAAGAGTGAGTTATGAAGATCTTCAGAAGGATCGCGATTCATTACTTGCTCAACAAATCAGCGCTACTCAAGAAGAATTTGTTCCTCCATGCTTAAAGTGCATTGAACGTGAATCTGCTAATTCTTCACCTGAATGTTCAAATGCTTCAACTGTTAAAAATTCTTCACCTGCCTCTGCTATCACTAATTCCTCATCTGAGGACATTGCTAGTATCACTGACGATGCAGGGCTGAAGGAATTGTACACGACAGGCATGTACAAAAGCCTCAAAGGGCATCAGATTATTTGTGATGTGCTCAAAAAGCAGATCCTCAACAGAAACCCTAGAAAAGAGGGTATTGCCTTTGAGAGGAAACTAAATGCTGATGGAACATATTGGAAACCTGAGCAGTACCCCAAAACCTCATGGGTTGCTGCAAAGGGACCTCCAGTTGATCCATCTAACTTATCTGGCTTTACATGTGAATCTTCTCATTCTTCTGATGAGTCATTTGACTCCAACTATAAACTGTTCAAAAATCAGAATGGTGAAGTATTTGCTAGATATGTTGGCACTAACTGCAGGAACGGTTCCCCTATGAAGAAAATCTGGGTTCCCAAAAGTTATGTTGAAAGTCTTCAGGTGAATGTCCTCATGACACCACCTGTGAAGAACAGGAACCCCAGATCCAATTCTTCATATGGACCTAATTCTTCACATGGATCAAATTCCTCAAATGGATGAAAGTCCTCATATGATCATCATCGTGCTAACCCCTCTGTTTCGCAGGGTAGAGCTAAGGGCTATGAATATGCGCATTATTCTTCAAATCATTATGTTCATAAGTCCTCGAAGAATTTCTCTGCTTATTCATATCCTTACCCTAACCCCTCTTATGTGAAACGAAATAGATTGGTCTCTATGCCACCTTTCTCATATGGTGCTCGCAGAGTGATGAACTCTTTGCCACCCCTTCAGATGTGGGTGGTGAAGAAAAAGAACTAATCCCTTATGAAGGGTCAGGTCTCCAGACGTGCTTTAAATGTCTGAAGAATTTGCTGGAGGCCTGACAAAAATGCCTGAAAGGACGCAGGCGAATCATGATGAAATGAACTTTCATTTCACACGTCCTCATACTGAAATATTTGTTTACTGCTTGATGAAATTCATCTGATGAACTTGATATCATATTCTTCACTGATGAAGTATATGAGATCGTAAGTTGCACTAATTCATCTGCAGGATGATCAGCCCAAAGCCAACGAGTGGGTTCTAGATAGTGGATGTACAAATCACATGACGGGTGACAAGAATCTATTGATGGATGCCCTTTATCACCGTCACATCTGAAGCACATCATCTTCGCTGACAAAGGCAAAAGTCAGGTATTGGGTCTAGGTAAGGTTGTGATCTCAAAGGATCAACACATGGACAAAGTCATGCTTGTCGAGTCCTTAGGATACAACCTCATGTCTATCTCAATGCTTTATGATCTTGATATGGTTGTTGTCTTTGGCAAGTATCATTGTGTTGTGATCATGGAAGCTGACCATTCCAAAGTCTTCGAAGGCTTTAGGAGAGGAGATCTGTATATTGTCGATTTCTCTACAGGACCACAACCAGCCGTGTGCTTACTTGCAAAAGCTTCAGAAGGTTGGCTATGGCATCGACGACTTGGTCATGCTGGCATGAGGAATCTAAACACGCTTGCGAAGAAGAAGCATGTCATTGGCATTGAGAATGTCAAATTCCTCAAGGATCACTTATGCGGAGCTTGTGAAGCTGGAAAGATGACGAAGGCCAAGCATCCAGCGAAGACTATCATGACCACTACTCGTCCATTTGAATTGCTTCACATGGATCTCTTTGGTCCTAATCATTATTCTGCTGTTTCGAATGATGCATCTCTATATGGCTTTGTTATTGTTGATGACTATTCTCGTTACACATGGGTACACATTGTCACTTACAAACATGAAGTGCGGGAAATCTTCAAACAATTTTCCTCGAGGGCTTCAACCAATTTTGGTGTGAAGATCAAGCACATCAGAACTGACAATGGAACCGAGTTCAAGAATTCCGGTCTTGATGGCTATCTTGATGAACTTGGTATTACTCATGAGTTATCTGCTCCTTACACTCCTCAACAGAATGGCATCGTGGAGTGCAAGAACAGAACCCTCGCTGAAATGGCTCGCACTATGCTTGATGAATACAAAACGCCTCGTCGTTTTTGGATTGATGCAATTGATACTGCGTGCCACATCATCAATCGGGTATATCTTCACAAATTCTTCAAGAAGACTGCCTATGAACTCCTCACTGACAAGAAACCAAATGTGAGTTATTTCAAAGTCTTCGGTACTAAATGTTGGATTAGAGATCCTCATCACAATGCTAAATTTGCATCGAAAGCACATGAAGGTTTTATACTTGGTTACGGAAAGGACTCGCACACCTACATAGTCTTCAACAACGTTCTTCACAAGGTTGTTGAAACTGTAGATGTGCGGTTCGATGAAACTAATGGCTCGCAAAGAGAGCACCTACCTTCTGTGATAGATGAACCAGAACCTGAGGATTCTATCAAGTTCAAGGCTACTGAGGATGTTATTCCTACCGAAGAATCTGTTGAAGAATTCATTCCAGAACGTGAAGAAAATTGAGCTGGTGCACCTGATGAAAATGCTTAAGAAAATGGTGCTGAAGAAAATGCTGATCAAATTCCTCAACGACAACCATCTCATCCTCGCATTGCAAAAGAAGTGCAAGTGGAAAAGATCATCGATGACATTCGAGCGCCAGGTCCTCTCACACGCTCAAAAGCTTCACATTTATCTAACTTTTGTGGGCACTATGCTTTTTTCTCTATTACAGAGCCCACTAACGTAGATGAAGCATTTTTGGAGCCTGAGTGGATTCAGGCCATGCAAGAAGAATTACATCAGTTCGAGCTCAACAATGTCTGGGAACTGGTCAAACATCCAGATCCTCGCAAGCATAATATCATCGGCACAAAGTGGATCTAACGCAACAAGCAAGATGAAAATGGCCTTGTGGTGAGGAATAAGGCACGACTTGTAGCTCAAGGCTACACACAGGTTGAAGGAATTGATTTCAATGAAACTTTTGCACCTGTTGCTAGACTTGAGGCTATTCGCATATTACTTGCTTATGCTAACCATCATAATATTATCTTACAACAAATGGATGTGAAAAGTGCATTCCTCAATGGTAAGCTTGAGGAAGAAGTATATGTTGCTCAACCCCCAGGTTTTGAAGATCCAAAGAATCCTGACAAAGTCTTCAGACTCAACAAGGCCCTGTATGGCCTAAAACAAGCCCCTCGGGCGTGGTATGACACTTTGAAGGAATTCTTCATGAAGAATGGCTTCACACCCGGTTCACTTGACCCTACTCTCTTTACTAAATCTTATGATGGTGAACTGTTTGTGTGCCAAATATACGTTGATGATATTATCTTTGGCTGTACTGACCAATGTTATAGTGATGAATTTGCCTATATGATGAGTGAAGAATATCAAATGTCCATGATGGGAGAGTTGAAATTCTTTTTAGGTCTTCAAATTCGTCAACAGCACAATGGCATATTCATATCTCAGGAGAAATACCTCAAGGAAGTTCTCAGGAAATTCGGCATGCAAGACTGCAAATGCGTCAAAATTCATATGCCCACAAATGGCCATCTATGCACTGATGAAAATGGTATTGACTTCGATCACAAGGTATACCGCTCCATGATTGGTTCGTTATTGTACTTATGTGCATCTAGGCCAGATATAATGCTTAGTGTTTGCATGTGTGCCCGATTTCAAGCTGCACCGAAGGAATCACACCATAAGGCTGTGAAGCATATTCTTCGATATCTGGCTCACACACCAACACTAGGATTATGGTACCCCAAGGGCTCTAGTTTTGATCTCATTGGATATTCTGACTCTGACTATGCTGGTGATCGTGTGGACCGCAAGTCAACATCTGGTACTTGTCATTTCCTCGGACGATCTTTGGTTTGTTGGTCCTCGAAGAAACAGAACTGCGTATCACTGTCTACTGCAGAGGCTGAGTACATTGCTGTTGGTTCTTGCTGTGCTCAACTGCTATGGATGAAGCAAACCCTCAAGGACTACGGCATCAACGTAAAGAATGTGCCTCTCCTCTGTGACAATGAGAGTGCCATCAAGATTGCTCACAACCCAGTTCAACACTCGAAGACAAAGCACATACAGATTCGTCATCATTTTCTTCGTGATCATGTGTTGAAGGGCGACATCTCCATCGAGCACGTGAAGACTGAAGAACAGCTAGCCGATATCTTCAAAAAGCCCTTGGATGAGAAGAGATTTAGCAAGTTGCGGTGTGAGCTAAATATCCTAGAATCTTCGAATGTTCTTCGAAAAAGGACACACATCCTGACACTTACGCAAAATTGATGACTTAGATGTGCAACACATGAAGAAACATTTTTCTTCAATCAATGAAGAATAACACTCTAAGTGTGAAGAAATTAATGAAGAATTTGATTCTCAGAACCCTACGACAATTGTACGCGGTGTCTGAAATCATCATTCTTATACGGTGGGTCACGCCACCACCCAAGTTGAAAATCTTCATTTTTGAAATTCCTCAATTTTTGAAATTCTTCAGTTTTTCAAATTCTTCAACTTTGCAAAATCTTCAATGTTTCCGTCGTTTTTCTTCATTGGCACTATATATATATATATATGAGTTTAAGTCCTATACAGCATTCACTTATGGCTAATTCTTCAAGTTGCATTTTTTGCTAAGTGAATGTGATCGGACCCTTCCCCCTCTATGCTATACTCAACCCAATCTATTCACAAATTCTTCATGTGCGTTCTATTTGAAACTCGTTCAAAATCTTCACTGTGTCCTTGACAGCTGAAGAATTTGTGAACGAACTTTAAAATTAATCTTATCCAAATTTTTTGGTTTTACCGCTCAAACCGTTCCGGATTCCACGATAGACTTATCTATTCACCCACGATCTAACACGATCTCCACTTCTCAGTACGTGGGTGACACATGTCAAGCGAAGGAGAAGGGTCAGGGGCATGTTCGTCCTAAATCTTCGGGCGAACAGTTATTCACTACCACTATAAATACCCCCTTTCCCCTTCCTCACTTCCTTTACTCTGCTCGACCGCTCTCTCTCTCTCGCTCGAGCTCCTCAAACCCTAGCGCCGCCGCTACTCCATCATCGCCGGTGAGGAAGAGCTTCACTGCCTCGACCTCGTCGCCGTCGTACTCGCGCCGACCGCGGAAATCTTCACACCACCGCCGCCGTAGCTGTCTTCCTCTGCCAAGTTAGCGCGTGGAAGATCTACACTGACGAGCTTCACTGTTCTGCTTCTCAGTTCGTCATGTTCTTCATCCAGGGTAACTAAAAGTTACTTTTACTACCACTTTTGATTCAAAATTTCACATCAAAATCTTCAACGGTGTTTTATTCTTCAAATCCTCACACACAAAACACCTCACTAGTCATCTGTTCTTGATTCGTTTCTCTAAGCATCATTTTTCTTCAAGATTACTCAATTGTGTGTATCCTCGATCTATACAACTCTGGAACCTAAGACAAAGAACGCTTAGTGAAATTCTTCAAGGCTCATCTGGTCAAATTCCTCAAACTTGTTCCTTTTGAAAAATCTTCTGAGAACGCATATGACCTCTCCAAATTCCTCGCAACTATACTCTGTTCACAGGTACTCATGTCCGCTGCTGAATCACTAGGTTCTCATCAACTTAACTCATTTGCAGCGTTCCTCGAAGAAAAGTTGCATACTTCTTCAGAAAATTCGATTGTTCAAATTCCTCATCTGAAGAATATGGCTGATGGTAAGAGGCCGCAGAAAGGAGGAAAGAAGCCTGAGGTCATGACTGCTTTTGAAATACCTAAGAACACCTGATGAGGCTAAGTACGGAAAAGAAAATAAAAATCAGCGCAAGGTGCGCATACAGAAAATTGAACGGAGATGGGAAAGAGAATGGAGGGAGTGCAGATATGTCACTCCAAAGTATATGAAGAAATTTGCACTTAATCCTCCATGCCCAAGAGCTCCATTGGCACCTGGCCAAGTGGCTGACCCCACCAGCATCAAGCGTGGTGAGGACTTTCCTAAAGAATGGGCCAAACGCCAAGCTAAGTTGGCAAGACAAGCCAAAGAAGCACTGAGGAAATTCAATGAAGACTCTGCTGCTGCTACTGCCACTGAGGCCTCTGTCAAGCCAAGAAAATCAATGGCAAAGAAGCCTGCTCACAAGCCAAGTGCTTCACCAACTATGCCCTCACGACCAAGTTCCTCAGCAATGCCCTCACGGCCAGAATCTTCAAAGCCCTCATGGCCAGATTCTTCAAAGCCCTCACGGCCAGCTCCAACTACTGCTCCTCCTCCAAAGCCCTCAGCTGCTCCGGCAAAGTCATCAACACCTGTACATCTAGCCACGTGCCAAAGGACAACATGCATCTATATTGCCTCTGGTGCCTCAGCAAGTTCCTCAGCTGCACCAAAATCTTCATCAGGCCCCACTCTGTTTGAAGACTAAGGCAACGGCTGGTCGAGGTCCTCGGCCAAGTCAGAAGAAGAAACAGGTTGCCTTCCACGTGCCATCTGACGATGAAGCTGATGATGATGAACTTGCAGAAATCATCAGAGACCGACAAGAAAGGGCCGCTAGAGCCAAAGGCACAAATGTGCCACTGCTTTTGGATCCAAGGGCGATCCTTGATTACATTGATCTCTGGCACAAGGATCCAAATACTCCTATGCCTGATTTCAAGTTGACTCCTGGTCAAAGTCACATGCGGACCCATTTCATCACTGAAGAGAAATGGAAATTTGAGAAGGCCAGGAAGATCAAGAAGACTCAGTTCAGAAAAGAGAAGTTCATGAAGAATAACGTTGTCAATATGATACCTGATGAACTCCTCAAGATCCAAGCTGAAATCAAAACCCTCAGCGATGACTTCAATGCTTACTATGCTGATTGGCAAGGAGCCAAAGTCAGGTTTGTGAAACTGACTGAGAAATTCACAAATGTTGCAGCCCCATCGCAACAAGAAATTCCTCAAGCTGAAGCGTCTGCTCAGCCAACTGAAGAACATGCCAGCACCGCTGATGACATTCAGGCTGCTGAAGAAAATGCTAGTTCCACGGCTGATGACTCCATTCCAGCCGCTGAAGAAATTGCCAGGGCATCCACTATTGGTGCTCCTGATGAAACTGAAGATGTCAGGGCAACTGCATCAGTTGTGCCTGAGGAAATTCAACCAGATACCTCAGCTCCTCCTGCGCCTACACCAACTTCAATTCTTCCATGTGCATTCGATGTGAAGAAGACCAAGGCTGCAGAGCGAGCTGCAGTGAAGAAAAGGAAAGCATCCAGTGCTTCAGAATCTTCAGCTCCAAAGAAGATGAAGCCTCTGACAAGCTCTATTGAAAATCCAATTGATGTTCTTTCATTTTCCACCATGTCATCAAAGGACCTTGTTCCTTTTGGTGAGGAATATGTGATCCCAAGCGGATCCAATGAAGAACCTCAATTTGTTGCTTCGTCAGTGCAGGTTGATGAAGAAATTGAAGTGGATACAATCCCTTCAACGCATGTTTCCTCCTCGCCAATGCCTCAGTTCACAGCTGAAGAGGCTGGCATTGAAGAAATTGAAGATGAAGACGTGGATATTGGCTGCACAACACCCATGATGAATGATGACTTTTGGAAAAGTCAGCACCCCAATACTCCACTCTTCACCCCACTTCAACAAATACCTCAGTCCCCTGCACCAACTGTTCAAATGGGCTCTGAAGAAACTCATCCCACCTTGTCTATGCAAGAAGACATTCCAGCCGATAGTGCTGAAGAAGCTGTTGTTGTTGAACCCTTGAACACACAGCCTGCTACTGAAGAGGAACCAGAAATTCCTCAGCCTGAAGAACCTGAGATTGCGATTCCTGAGGTTGTGATGCAACTCACTGACACTCCAGTGCCCAAGCCAACGAATCCATTCTCAAAGAAGCAAAAGTTCAAGGATGAAGATTTCTTCAGCGAGCATGTGTTCTTCACTAACTATAACCCCTATGACTCTGCTCGCATAAGGAAGAGGCGTTTCTGGCCTGCCAGTCAAGCAAATTTCTATTCCTCGGTACTGTCCAACAAAGACAAAGTCTTCGATCATGAACACATTCCTCATGTAGACATGGAGTATCTGCCATGCTTCGAGCCAGTCCTCAGTGTTCTTCACGATGCTGGATTGCTAAATTTCTACACTGACATCTGTGACTGGAATGAAGAACTCATTCTTCAATTCTATGCAACGCTGCACATACAGGAAATTCTGAAGATGTGAATTCATGGGTGCTGGACTGGATGTCTGAAAATACTCATTACAAGGCACCAGCAACTGAATTGCTTCGTGCCCTCCCACTCAGTCCTCCCATTGACGGTGCTCGTTGTGTCTATAATGAACCTGAACTTTCAAATCATTTCATGCAAGTGCTGATGAAGCCTTTGAAGCCAGGGCGGGCTCCTCGAACCAAATTCCTCGTCAAGGAATTACTATATGTGCCCCGGACTGTCTATCGCATTCTGACGAAGACAATGAGTCCTATCAAAGGCCACGACTCAAATGATGAAGAGGTCGTTGGCATCATGAAGAACATGTTTTTCAATATCATTCATGGCGTTCCCGTCAACTTCCATGATTTCTTCATGAGGACTCTGGCAAATATTGCTATGTCACCATTTGAGCTGAAGCCTTATGCACCATGGATTATGAGATTCATCAGGACAAGGGCTTAACTAAATTACAAAGCTGACACTTTCAACCATGGCAGCTACTTTCCCCTGATTGAAGTCCTCAAACGGTCATATTCCTCAGCTGATGACAAAGGCAAGGCAACTGCTGTGATAGATGAAGGAATTTGTCCATTGGATGGTCAATTTCGCAAGGCTGCATCCTACTCCACCAATGATGACTATGCCACACATGACTCTGCCGCCAAGCAAAATCCTCAAGCCACAGCTCCCAGGGTGATGACTGATCGTGAGTTACTCCTCAGTCTTCATCAGAAGGTTGATCGCAATCATAAATGGGTCAAGCGTCAGTTTGGTTCAATTCTTCACAACATGACCTCAACACACAATGCAGTGAAGAAAAACCAATACTACCTCCATGAAACCTTCAACCGTACCTAGGTTGTTCTATCTCATGTCTACAGCGCTGTAGATCTGAAGAATATGGGTCTCAAGGAAGAATTTGACTGGTCTGCACCTCCACTGAAGAAATTCAAGAAGGTCAAAGTTCCTTCCTTGGTGCCAGCTCCTATTCTTCATCACGCGAGACTGATGAAAATGAAGACTTGGACGACACTACGGCAGGCCCTACTACAACAACTGACCCCAACAACGCTGGCGCTCCTCCATCAACTTGATATTCTTCAGGGGCGTTAGTCCTCAGTTTCGATCCTTTTGGTCATTCGATGACAAAGGGGGAGAAATTTGAGTTAGTCTTCAAGCGGGTCTATTATATGGGCGTTTCATTTGCTAAGTTACAACTCTCGTTCTTCTGAAACTTTATTGGATCGAGTTGTAATCTTAAACCCGATGGTGCCCTGATACTTTTGATGCACTGTGCTTTGATACTCTCGATATGTTATTCTGCATGCTTGTTCCTCATTAATATTATTGCATGCATGTTGAATTTCATCAGGCACCATATTTCATCATGCATTTCAAATTCTTCATATCATATGTCAAATGCGTGCATGAATTACAAAATATAGGGGGAGATCTCCATGATTCAACTCTTCAAGTGTGCATTGCTTCAAAAGCAAATTCCTCACTATGCACATCTTCAGGGGGAGTTCTTCTATATCTTGCAATCAAATTCCTCAATATCAATACTTACACTTCACATGTTTATCCACGTTGAAAACTTAACCTATATTGTCATCAATCACCAAAAAGGGGGAGATTGTAAGTGCATCTAGTGCCCCTTAGTGATTTTGGTGTATTGAAGCCTTATAGGTTAAGGGACTAATGCGTTTGTGAGTGTACACAGGTCTATAAGTCTATGAGGAGTTTGATATTTACAGCGAAAGTCGGCCCCTAAAAATGAATATCTTCGACTGAAGATTTTGGTATTTCTGAAGACTTTCATGAAGACTTTGAAAGTGAAGAAATTGGTGTTATCGTGAAGACTTGATATTCATGTGAGGAATATGAAGCTTGAAGACTTCGTTTTCATAGTTTTGTTTTTCTCTTTCTTGAGTCATAGGAAACACCGTACTGTTAAAGGGGGTCGAGGAAATACTAAGGAAAAAATTTCCATGTGATGCTCAACTCAAAATCCTACACCTACCAAACCCTTCGAGTGAAGCCTTTGGAAATCTCATACAGTTCAGTCATTTCTTCAGTGACAGAGACAAAGTTCTTCTGGTCGCTGAGGAATTTGTTCTGACTGAGGAGTTAGGAATTCGCCAGTGCGGATTGCCTACACAGTGAGGAACATGATAGCCCTGAGGAATTTGATAGCCAAATTTTCGACCGTTGTTGTGCTACGCGCCAGCTGTCCCAAAATATCTTATCCACCTAACGGTCATATCAGACAAGGGCATTTATGTTTTATCATGTCGGGCTGCTCCCTAGGCTATAAATATCCGCCCCCTACAACCACTAGTTGGTTGGCTGCTCCGAGAGAAACTGACACTTGTCATTGCAACCCATCCTCCGAGAACTTTGAGCAAAAATCATCAAGTGAGGAAAAACCCCAAACCCAAACACCTACAAACCCAAAGTGATTGAGCATCACTGAAGAGATTGATCCTGCGTGGATCCGACGCTTGTTACCTTTGAAGACTGTGCTTCTTCCAGACGGTTAGGCGTCATGGTCTAGAGCATCCAAGAGGAATTATGGATCGCCGAGTGACCGAGTCTGTGAAGGTTTGGAAGTCACCTGAAGACTTACCACGAGTGATTGGACGAGGTCTGTGTGACCTTAGTTCAAGGAGAATACGGTGAGGACTTGGTGTCCTAAGCTGCGTGCTCAGCGACTGGGTGTCCGGGACTGTGTGTCCTCGAGTTTAAATACTCAGCCGCTCAAACCAGACGTACAATTGAGACAGCAGTTGGAACTGGTCTACCAAATCATTGTCTTCGCCAACCTTACTGGTTCTATTTCCTCAACTCTTTTATTTCCTCATTACTGTGTTGAGTGTTTGTTCATATCTGTGTTTGAGGACTTTGACTGAAGACTTTCTCAATTTCCTCAGTTCAATTTCTTCAGTCTGTTTGTCTTCATCTTGTGTTATCCTGTGTTTACGCTTTCTGTACTCTGTGCTTGTCTTCATTTCATCATGATGACTAAGTCTGTATCCTGTTATGCTTACTTCTGAGTACTTATTCCGCTGCTAGTAGTTCTTCGCTAAGGAATTTCCTCACCGGCAAATTCCTCAGTGAAGA
>NC_041385.1:779976089-779982609 GCF_002162155.2 Triticum dicoccoides
TCTAGTCGATATAACGCACTTTCACCATGATCGACGGCGAGCCTTGGGACTGGGGCGTGCAAACGGCACGGCTACGCGATCACATTCTTCGTGCCCAGCATAGATTCAAGAAGCAGGCCGATCAGCACCGCACGGAGCGCTCCTTCGAGGTGGGCGACAGTGTTCTCCTCAAGCTCCAGCCCTATGCACAGTCGTCGGTGGCGAACCGGCCCTGTGCTAAACTGGCGTACAAGTACTTCGGGCCCTTCTCAGTGCTCGACAGGATCGGCAAGATGGCGTACAAGCTAGAGTTGCCGGCGGATAGCAGGATACACCCAGTCTTTCACGTGTCCCAGCTCAAGCCATCCACCCCCAACTACACTCTGGTCTTCTCCGAGCTGCCACGACCCCCAGATCTCGCCGGCCACGACGACGAACCGGTGGAGATCCTGGAGAGGCGCATGGTCAAGCGCGGCAACAACGCTCTGGTGCAGATCAAGGTGCGTTGGCGCAACGATGAGACGGCGACGACGTGGGAAGACTACGACACCCTACGCCGCCGTTTTCCGCAAGCACCGGCGTGGGACGCACCAGTCACCAGCGACGCAGAGCAGCACACTGAACCTGAAGACAGCGCCCGTTCTGAAGGAGTGGGGAATGTCACACCTGCATCGCCAGAAGGTGATGCGGTGGACGCATGATGGTGGGACCCCTCGGCCAGTTGGCATGGACCCACCAGTCAGGCAAGGCGGAAAAGTGGAGCGCAGCTATTTAGCCAGTTGTAGGCCAGTAGGTAGGGCATGCGATGTGTGTGTTGTATCTCTGAACCTCTCCCACCTAATCTGTACCTCCTCCCTTGGAAAGAACCTTCTCTCCCAAGTCTCGATCTTATCCCCTTCCCCTCTTGGATCCAATTCTGCGATGATGAGTTCGTGACAATGTAGCGCTCAGCAGCAGAAAATTTTAGTTTTACTAGGCACCTTCTGTTGCCCAATGTCTTCTAAAGTGGGCGTGTGCAGACGTGCTTGGCGCCCTCGACTCAGAAGCTCTATCCCCAAACTGAGGTTTAGGTTGAGGTTTGATATAAAAGGCTGGGCTTTGGAGTATAAACTGATTTTCTATGGTCTTTACAACTTGCAATACGTACATGGGTAAGCCCAGCCCAAAGTCTATCCATAACTCCTCAGAGAGTTCCTTACGCTGAAAACGAACCCGTCTCGTTTCTGGAATCCTGGGAGGTTGGGACGGAAACCCTACCGGCGAAAACCATGGCGCGGTCCGCGAGGGCACGAGCGACGCATACCCTTGGTGGCCTCCCGGAGGAGATCGTCACCTGGGAGATCCTCGTGCGCCTGCCCCCCAAAGCCCTCCTCCGCTGCCGCGCCGTCTGCCGTGCCTTCACCTGCGCCCGTGAGTTCCTCATGGCCCACCACGACCGTCAGCCCTCCCTCCACTTCCTCTATGGCTCAGGATACGGCGGCGGCATCCATGAGAAAGACATCCTTGCCTTCGACAACCAGGCCACCAACGCCGTCCAACTCCATTCCGTTGCCCGGCTCAAAGAGCACTTCTATCTCCAGGCCTCTTGTGATGGCCTCCTCATCATCGCTACGCTTACGTATCGCTTGCCTGGCACCTGGTTCATTTGTTGTAATCCGGTCACTCGCCAGTATGCACCCTTGGGGATAGTAGCACGGGACTTGTACATCGTGGGGATGTACCGACATCGTCCTACCGGCGAGTACCGGTTGTTACTGCAATGGAGTAGGTACAGTGATTTGCCTGATGACCAACGGATTGGCTTCTACGTTTTCACGTTGGGTTCCGACCGGCAACCGAGGTACATTGGTTGGCCAGAGATGGGGTCGGCGTATTTCAACGTACCTGCTCGAGTGCGTGATAGCTTGCATTGGTATGTTAGGTGGCAAAGCAAACTGATAGTAGTATTTAACACCATAACTGAGACATTTCAGCAGATGCGTGCTCCAACTTTTCCCAACGCATGTCATATATCTTTGAGGCGGATGGCATGCTAGGGAGCCATACACGTCATACTGCCATGAAAGAAATTGTTGATATATGGGTGTTGCAGAACTATGAAGGCGAGGTTTGGGCCTTAAAGTACCAAATCAAACTGCCGGTTGCAGAAGTAATGGGGCGGTTTGAAGGCTGGGATGAATTGTGGTATGTGAATGTTGCTTTGGAGCATGGTCGAGTGTCTTTACTCGCGAGTGTGGGCGAGTGGGTGTTTCGCATTGACAGTGATGGAAAATTGGTGGACAGTTTTCATCGTGGTGTCGGAAGCCTCTGTGGGTATGGATTTCGGCTCAAACAATCTCTAGTTCCGCACAGTTTCTTTACGGCACTCGAAGGTTCTGTTGCGAACACTTCACCTTTCATCTGATGGTGGTTGAGTGTGAGGTGGTGCTTCTTAACTGCGTAGTTTTCGCATCCTCTAGGCTGCAATACCTTTGAATCAGACCAAGTATGAGCCGGCTGGCTTCTTGCTTTTTTACTTTGATGTATACGAAGTTGTGATCAGAAGCTCTGAATTTTTTATGTGCTTGCACCATTACATTCTTTTCTGTTGCATTATTTCAAGGACTAGTGCTTAATGGAATGTTCGATCTTAAGTTTCAGAAGCAAATTTTTCTTGTACTACTGGGTACAAGAGAAAGGTTTGTCACACATTTTGGTCATATCTGCAGTAGGACATTTGTGACAAACTGACAATACATGCAGTTGTGAAAGTAAGCACTCCGATAACTTGTTACTGGTACTAGTGTGTACAGCTTGTATTATGTGCCATAGCAGGGTAATTGCTTGGAGTAAATAGCATAAAACTACTGCAATTCAGGCCAGGGTTCCAAACAACTAACGATCGTTTTCGCTCATAACTACCAAGTCAGGGGTCGGCTATTTAAAAAAACCAAAATCTTCGTTGTTAAAAATTTAAACCGGCTTATGATAGGTCGGGTCCGCACCTAAACGATCCATCTATTTGACCGCTAGTTTGACAGTTAACTGACATGTGGCGCCCACATGTCAGTGTCTGCAAACATTTCAAAAATGCCATCGGGTCTTGTAAACTTTTGAAAAAGCAATCAGGTCCCTCCCGTGGTCGTGCGCCAGCAGCCATGGCGCCGTCGCGGAGCTCCCTCCCGTCGCGCGAGGTGCAGGTGGCCGCCTCTGTTGCCCTGCTGGAGGCCGCCATGGAGAACCCCACCCAGGGAGGCCTCCTGCCGGAGTTAGCCGGTCGTGCCACCCGTAGCCGAGACCCACCTCAGCCTGGACCCTGCACGAGCGGTGGCTGTTGGGGGTTGGCCGGCGGGGCAGCGCCTCTGGCCGGTGGCGCCATCCATGGAGGGTCGCACGTCGGGCGCCATGGCTGCAGGCCGAGGCTGGCGGCGCGTTGGGGAAGAAGAGAGCCACGGTGAGGAGAAGAGGTCCCGGGGAAAGGGGGCAGTAGTGGTGGCGGAGGAGCGGCTGGCCGACACCGACAAGGTGGAAGGAGAAGTGACCGATGCAGGTGGAAGGAGAGGCGGCCGGTGCTCCTCGACCTCGTGTGGAAGAAGAGAGGCAGGAGGAGTGAAGAGAATGAGGACGAGAGCTGACATGTGGACCCCACATGTTAGTTAACAGTCAAACAATCAGTTTTCTTACGTGTGGGCCCCAACTGTCATAATCACGATCAATTATAAAGCATTGGATGATTTGGGTTTTTTGAAACAGCTGATCCCTGACTTGATAGTTATCAGTGAAAAAAATCGGTAGTTCTTTAGAACCCTAGCCCGAATTGTAATAGTTTTATACTCCCTCCGTTCCTAAATATTTGTCTTTTTAGAGATTTCAAATGGACTACTATATATGGATGTATATAGACATATTGTAGAGTGTAGATTCACTCATTTTGCTCCGTATATAGTCATTTGTTGAAATCTCTAGAAAGACAAGTATTTAGGAACGGAGGGAGTACTATTTACTCTAATTGATTGGCCACTCATATTTATATATGCTCTTTGGTGCATACAGTTCTTCCACACCTCATTTTTTTAAAGCTGAAGGAGCGAACTGAACAGGGGACAAGTCTCAAGCACGAGGCGATCTAGGATCTCTCCTCTATCCAATATTTTAAATAGCGCGCTACAAAATATAGCGAGGCCCTTCTCTAAATGCTACACAAATTATAGCGCGCTAATAGCATGCTATATTTCAAAATAGCGTTTGCAAAAAAAAATCAAATATATCTAGAAATAAAGTATTTAAGCAACTAAATTTTTCATAGGAGCAAGCAATATATGCATCTGATAAAAGGAGTGAGAAAGCTAGTGGGAGAATCTGATAAAAGGAGTGAGAAAGCTAGTGATCGTGGGTTGGTTTTGGCCTGCTGGGCCTGCTGGGCTGTGCTTATTTCAGTTTTGCATAGTCTGCACGTTATAACGTTACAACGTTACAACGTTATAGCGTGTGTAGCATGCTAATTACGTGATTAGCGCCGTAGCGTCTGATTTTGCCAAGACGTAACGTCTCCCTTTCAAATATGCTATAACCGCGTTATAACGGCGAAATAGTGTGCTATTTAAAATATTGCCTCTATCCCTTGGGATTTGCGACTGGCTGCGGAGGAGCCTGCACAGCAGCTTCCAAGCCCACCTCTCGGCTACGTAAAACGCACGTGGTGGTGTGATCGGAAGTTGACCCCGCAAATCTCGATGGCCTTGACAATGGCGACTGATTCGTCGGAAGTTGGCGCCGCGAATCTCAATGGCCTTGACAATGGCGATATTAATTCGTCGGAACCTGCCATATCCTAACTCCCAAGCTCCATCCAGCTCAAGTTGGCCCTCCACCACCCCAATGGCGCACGCCCAAGCCAATATATAAACACGCACGGCCACCCGACTGTGATCAAAACCTTGCCACAGTAGCTATAGTATTACTGAGATATAGTGTGGTAGTTAGTAGCTCACCAAGGTTTAGCAAATCGTGTGTCGTGCCATGTCGCTCCACCGCAGCTCGGCGGCTGCGCTAGTGGCGCTGCTGGCGCTCGCGGTGCTGCTGGGCACGTCGGCGGACGATGGCGGCCAGCCCATCGTGGCGCGCGTCAGCAAGGACGCATCCACCGCCCTCTACAACATCGCCATCAAGGTCGGCGGGGTGCCGCTCCTCCTCGACCTCGCTGGCCCGATGCTCTGGCTCGCCAACTGCCCCACCCCGCACCGCATCATCCCCTGCGTTTCCCACGACTGCGATGACATCTCTACTACGTACCGCCCGCCCGGCTGCCCGAAGCCCGGCCTTCGCGGAGAAGGGCCGTGCGCCTGCCCCGCCTACCCGCGCAACCCGGTCGACGGGCGATGTCGCTCCGACGACGCCACCACCATCACGCTCGCCGCCAATGCCACGGACGGCCAGAACCCGCTCTACCCGGTGACCTTCCGCGCCGTCGGGTCCTGCGCGCCGGGGGAGCTGCTGGAGTCGCTTCCGGCGGGAGCGGCCGGCGTTGCGGGGCTCTCCAGGCTGCCACTGTCGCTACCGACCCAGTTCAAGTCCTTGCTCAAGGTGGCGAAAGAGTTCGCGTTGTGCCTGCCCAGCGCCGGCGACGGCGTGGCAGTGTTCGGCGGCGGCCCGTTCCAGCTCCAGGCCGCGCCGCCCGTGGAGCTCGCCGAGCGCCTCCGCGAGAACCCGCTCCCGCTCGTCAAGCACCCCTACAACGGCGGCTACTACTTCGGCATCACCGGCATCGCCGTGAACCAGCAGAGCGTGGCCACGCCGCCCGGCGTCTTCGACCTCGACGCCGGCAGCGGCACGGGCGGCGCCGTCTTCAGCACCGTCACGCCCTACACCGCGCTCCGCTGGGACATCTACTGGCCGCTCCGGAACGCGTTCGACGTGGCCACGAGCGGCATCGCGCGCGCGGACAAGGTGGCGCCGTTCGACCTGTGCTACCAGGCGTCCGCGCTCACCGTGACCCGGGTGGGCTACGCCGTGCCCAGCATCGAGCTGATGCTGGACGGAGGCCGGAACTGGACGCTGCCCGGCGCCAGCTCGCTCATGCAGGTGAACAACAACACCGTGTGCTTCGCGTTCGTCCAGATGGCGTCGTCCATGCCGGCGGCGGTCGACTCGCCCGCGGTCATCCTCGGGGGGCACCAGATGGAGAACAACCTGCTGATGTTCGATCTGGTGAAGGAGACGTTCGCGTTCAGTGGCCTGCTCCTCGGAATCCGCACTACTTGCAGCAACTTCAACTTCACCATGGGGAGTTCTTATTAGAAGAGTGTCACTGATCTTTGGGAGTCTAGCGCCACCGTCACCACGTCCGTTTGTTCTCAATGTACGGTTAAGTTTCCAGACTTTGGTCCAAGGAAAGTACTGTTGTAATGCTGGTGGTAACAAGAATAAAGTTTTTGTTCCGAATAAATTTGAGGTTTTAATGGATATCACATTGTGCTATATCTTAGGTGCCTGAAAATTTTCATCATGTGTCACTTCCATAGCCCCACTATCTATCTTAAGGGGAATACATGGCCTCGCTATC
>NC_041385.1:779983056-779996026 GCF_002162155.2 Triticum dicoccoides
GAGCGATCCAAGTGGCGTTTTGAAAGCCCTGTGCCCACCAGATTGTCTCGCCTCCTCCTCCCCTGACCACTGAGACGGTGCTTTTTTTTTTTTTTGAGGGGTGAGACGGTGCTAGCAGGGATGCCTTCTGGCTAGTCATGTGGTACACATTTGGTCGTTGAATGTGTCGTTCCCATTTGGCTGCTACTTGTGTGGACCAGTGGTCTTCAGTGGCACTAACGACAATATGGGAGATTATTTTCCTTTTGTCTCATGTAGATCTCTGAAACATCTTGACCTCCTTTGTCCACTATTGGTCATTCTGGACCAAATTTGATGGCTATGTCGTTGGATCTGTTGCGTCTACCCCTCGCCGAATCTGTCTCGTTCAGCATGCTGTTATGATGTGGCCCTTAGTCTTCTTCGGTTCCAATAGATATGGGTCATACCTCTGGATTCCCTCTACCACCCCAGCCCCACCCCCATTCACGATAGTTGTTGACCACATTGTTATCCTTCTCGGGCCACAAGTGCGCACTCCCTAACCCCTCCGATCTAGGCCCATATGTTCACCCCTCCCTCAACTACATGCTTGGCTCTTGATTCAGTTGTCTTGAGTTGGTGGCCTCTTTATACAGAGACGTCGTGGTTTTCTCCATCAGTGCAGTTTTTCTCCCCTCTAGTCTGCATTTTTTGCTTTGTGCATGCAGTATTGGCTCAAGAGTAGTGGCGGGTTTCACACATGTGGTGTTTGTGCCTTTGTCGTGGTTGGGCGTGTTATAGATAAAGCCACCACGCAGAATAGCAACAAACACCAAACATAACAAACAACGAACAAGAGAGTAGCCCACGTACGAAGAACATAACATAAGTGGCACACAGGCCATAAGTTCACGGCACGCGAGCCAACAACCCTACAGAGACCTAAGAGTGCACGAAGAAGAATGTATCAAGCAGTGTTATCTTACTGGACCAGAGCAGAGGCATACGATCGAACCCTTGTGATAAGCTCCTCCATTGCATCCCGATCCGCTTCCTTAGTCAAAATTTCCACTTCTGCAAGAAGATAGAGTCATGGATGTATTTTGCTTTCATGCCCTTCCCATTGTTCACCCATTTCACTTGAAAAAATTCCTGAGCTCTCTTCAGTTCACAGGCAACAATGTTTAGGGCACTTATCATTAGGTCGTCTACATGTTTTTCTATGATGTCTTTGTTTTAGTTTGGTTGTGCCTTTTTGGCGTTGTATGTGTCATGCCTTTTTGGTTGTCATCTATCTTAATATCGTAGTTAGGAAAGAAAAACGATGCCAAATTGGTACACATTGGACAGTGAAATAGTCATAACATTTTATAAATTCATGAATATTTTAAATTTTTTTGCATATTGTCATTTTTTTTTTACCAAAACATACAAGATACATGGTATGGCCTCACGTGCATTGGGTATTTTTTGTCTAAATGCCCATGTCTTTTTTAACAAGGTAAGTGGAGTTTTCACAAATTTCCAAATTAAACAATAGAATGTGTACTTGCCAAAAGATCGAGGACTATTATAAAACTTCATCAGAAGTACAAAGCACCTCAAATATAACAGAAGTTAATATTGTGAATTTTTTTAGTTAGGAGTGTATTCCTTATTCAACGAGAATTGTTTTTTACAATTTTAGATGTTGAATGTTATCTAATGGTTTATGAGACATCAATATTGCACATTTGAGGAATCATGTGAGTACTGGTTTAAGGACAATTTTATATCTCTGGAGCTGAATCGTGCAATAAAATTTGTGTAACTGTAGGGCTTGGTAATATCCTACATGTCAGTCAGTTTAGAAATAGAAAAAGCGAGAAAACTGGGAAATGTGAAATCCGATTGAATATCTGAAGGAGAGCTTCATGGGCTTCGCATTATCCCCTTGCTCCCAGCCAGCTAGCCCACACAGACCACTGGCCCAGAGTTCTGAGCCCACCTCAACCGAGACATCCTTTCCGCAGAAAAACACAGGGCGGGAGCTCCTAATTGGCACTATAAACGCCGATTCCCGATACTGGCGCTCATGTGCGCACAGTCATGGGCCGGCCCATGTAGAAGATCTTCATTGGATCTCGGTAGCTTTCTAATTGGCACTATAAACGCCGCTCGATCGTATTGGACTAGTCACGGTTGACCAGTACCATTGACTATTGAAAAAGAAACGAAAAAACTAAAAGATTAAAAAAAGGAAAAGTTTGTGAATTAATAAAAGGTTCATCAACTTTGAAAAAAACATCATCAAAATTCAAAAAACTTAATGGATTAGAAAAAAATTCATCGAATTTTAAAAAAATCATCAAATTTTCAAAATGCTCATCAAATTTGAAAAAAAGTTCATTGATTTCAAAGAAAAAGTTCATCTAATTTAAAAAAAATCATCTAATTTAGAAGAAGTTCATTAATTTTGAAAAACAAGTTCATCGAATTTGAAAAACTCAAAATTCCATAATAAGGTAAAGAAATAAAAATAAAAAGTAAAGAATTAAACAGGAAAAGAAAGAAAACCCACACAAAACCGGTCCAGGAAAAAAATCACAATTAGAAAAGAAAAAAATGACTTGAAGCTTCCCAAAATCCGGGCCTCCGTGAACTGTGGAAAGAACAAATATAAGAAAATAATAACCTGGCCACAAGTGTTGTGATGTCCTAGTGGTTAGGTCGTGTCACTCTGGAAGTAAAGGTCAGGAGTTCGATCCCCCGCATGGAGTTAGCTCTCGCTGAAATGGTCGACCCAGGTCAGAGAGGGGATTTGCGCAGGTTGGGAAAAGACGCTTTCATGGGTGCCTGAAGCGGCAAATAGGGAATGCCGCGACTATGTCTCGCTGCAAACCAAACAGAGTCAGCTCTCGCTGTAGGCGTCAACCTAAATGGGCCCGGCCAACTTACGCAAGTCAACTAACACTTTCTTTTGTTTGTTTCAACTTTTATTTTCTTTTTTAATTTTCTTTTTTGTATTTCTTTACACTATAAAAAATTCTAAACATATCCATTGCAAAATATACTTTTCATAATGTTTTCAACAATGTTAATCATGCATTTCAAAAATGTTGAATGTGTAGAGAAAAAATGTTGATCATGTTTATGAAAATTTTATACAAAAAATATATAATGTGTGTGAAAAAGTTGTCCATGTATCTAAAATATGTTAATCAATTATTTACAAATGTTGAAAATTTATTAAAAACTGTAATCAAGTGTTTCAAAAATATTGAATGTGTATTAAAAATGTTGGCCATGTGTTAAAAAATGATGAAATTATTTTATCACATCTGTGAAAATGTTAATGAAGCATTTTTAAAAATATTGAAAAAGTACTTTAGAAATGTTAATCAAGCATTTTAAAAATTTAGAACGTGTATATAAAAAGTAATCATGCATTTAGAAAAAAAATGTTAATATTTCATTTGAAAAATGTCGATAAAGCATTTGACATATGTTAAAATGTGCAAATAAAAAATGTTGAAAATGTATTAGAAAATATTAATCTTGTATTTAACAAAAATTATCCAAGTATTTGATAAAATTTAAAGTTTGTAAAGGAAGAAATTTGACCATTTATTCAAAAAATATTAATCTTGTATTTTAAAAATGTCAATTGAACATTTAAAAAATGTTAAATGTGTACAAAACAATGTTGACCATGTATTCCAAATGGTGTTGAGAAACATGTATTTGAGAAAAATGTAGATCATGTATTTGAAAATATTCAATGTGTATCAAAAAATATTTCATGTGTACATTATTAACTTATATTATGTATTGAGAAAACCTACGCAAAACAAAATAAAAATGAAGAAAACCAAAAGATACCAGGAGACGAATAAAATAAACAAAGAAAACATTCAAAAAAAGAAAACGAAATAAAATGAAGAGAACTTATTAAAAAAAGAAAACCGTAGTATATCAAAGAAAAAAAGACAAAAATAGAAAACCGACTTGGAAATAAATAAAATGGAAGAGAAAACAAAGGAAAACAAAAAAACGCGAAGAACCACCAAAGTAAAACACAAAAAGAACCAGCGACGAAAACCAACAGAAAAAACAAAAAAAATGTGAAGAAACAAAGAAATGAAAACGAAAAAAAAACTGAGCGACGCGAGCGAACCAGCGAACTCACTCGATTGAACGAACTCAGTGAAGAGAAAAAAAAAAGACAAAACAGGCCGGCCCAACAACTACAGTATAGAGGTTAAAAGGGTTGAGCGTCAGCATCTTCTATCGGTATAGTTCTCGCGATAAAAAACACGCCGGCAACTCTCTAAATGTAGCTAATTTTTTTAAATAATACATTTTTTATTGAATTGCACAAATATTACACTGATAAATTTATTTTCAAAAATATTACTCAATTAGCTTGTAGCAAGCCGAGTAAGCCTAGTCAGCCCACAGCAGGCCGACAGGGCCTTATCAGCCTACTGCGGGCCGACAGGCGGTCAATTGGCCACGTGCGGGCCGACTATTGGCCGGGCCACGTCCCACCGCTCGCTGTCGGCTCGGGCTGGGTCACGGGCGCCCCAGTCGGCCAGCTGCTGACCGATCGGCCAGCTGCAGGCCGACAGGGAGCGGGCCCGCAGCGCTGCCTCCTTTTTCTCCTTTTTCTTTCCCTTCTCCTTCTCCTTTCCTTCCCCACCTCATGCAGCACAACATCACTCTGTTCTTCTTCCTTCCTCCTCTCTCTAACACGAAATAGCTCCAATTAATACACCAAAATGACCCGGTTTTTTGTGGATTTGGCACCGTGAATGGGTTCTACTTAGTTAGGGGAGCCAAAAGAGACCTCGATCTACTGATGGGGTAGCTTGTGGTGGTCGTGGTGAGGATTTTGTTGGAGCATTTTTTCAGCTCATTTGTGGAGGTTGTGGAGGCGGAGGTGGAGGTTGTGGCGGCGGTGGAGGTGAAGCTGCGGGAGTTTGGGGGAGTTTCCGGCTATGGTTCCGGTGATTGAAGGCCGCCGTTCGTCGTTCGCGCGCACGCTTCAAGGGTATATATCAGCAAACATTTATTTTTCGAAGTTGCATGCAATTATTGTTATTTGCTCGAGTAGCAAATATTTAGGTGGTCGTGGTGAGCATTTTATTTTCCCATTCCCGTTTCGGTTAGCATTTTATTTAGATGTCAACTAATTGGTTGCGTAAAAATGTGTAGTTGCTCCGGTAATATTCCAGACTATATGAATATTATTTGCTCGAGTAGTAAACGTAAATATTTAGGTTGTCGTGGTGAGCATTTTATTTTCCCGTTCCGGTTTCGGTGAGCATTTTATTTAGATGTCAACTAATTAGTTGCGTAAAAATGTGTAGTTGCTCCGGTAATATTCCGGACTATATAAATATTATTTGCTCGAGTAGTAAACGTAAATATTTAGGTGGTCGTGGTGAGCATTTTATTTCCCCGTTCCGGTTTCGATGAGCATTTTATTTAGATGTTAACTAATTAGTTGTGTAAAAATGTGTAGTTGCTCTGGTAATATTCCGGACTATATGTGGATGTGTAGTATTTTGGATTGTCAGTAATTGTAGTTGCTCCGGTAAAATCCGTATTATAGGCAGTCCAGTCAAATATTAAAATCTGTGAATATTTGTAGTTGCTCCGGCAAATATTCATAATATATTTGTAGGTGTGTGAATTGTATTAGTTGCTTCGTTAATATTCTGTAATATATAGCTAGCTAATATATAGACATGTCTAATATTTGTTAGTCGGGGTATTTTAAGTTTTTGCTTAATACTTGTATTTCGTTGTTGAAAAAAATAGGTGAGCCGAGATGTCCGATGTAGTGAAGTTCAGATTTTACTATGGTCCTGGTACTGTGCAAATAAATGAGATGTGAGCAGATCTGAGTGAATTTACTCACATAGAGGTGCCAATGAGCGCACCTTAAACATGGTCTGTCAGTCAGTTGAAAGAATGGATTACGACAAGTTTAGGTCTTGATACTGAAACACACATCGTCGGTGTTCATGCATTGTGGACACGATCAAGTTCAATAATTTACTTTTATTTGAGGCCAATAGAGCGAGACTCCGATTGGGTGCGGTGGTTACATGGTTGTGAACGAAGGGGATGCAATCCTATTGCTTTAGTGCTTCCCGTCGTGAAGGAGGTCAATGCACATGAAGGTGAGGGTGGCTACGATGCTGGTCATAGCAGTGTAGGGAGGCAATTATCTATGTCAAATGCTAGAGATGATGGTTACGAACAAGGACAGAGTAGTCAGGTAGAAGGAGGAAATGCTTATGGTTATGAACCAGGGCAGAGTAGTCAGGTAGAAGGAGGAAATGTTTATGGTTATGAACCAGGGAAGAGTAGTCAGGTAGAAGGAGCAAATACCGATGGTGAGTACAATGGCGAGGTGGACGCTGACGAGGTAGATGGGCACATGCAGGACCAGATGGAAGAAGAAGACACCGATGTCGAAAGGTGTCATGCCGATGATTCTGACGAGTCAGATGAAGAAGAAAATGCAGAGGATGTCCCGAACCCTGCATCGTGGAATCATGACTTCTCATCTGCAATGACCGTGAATGATAGACATGATTCAGCCTGACAATATCACCAAAACAATATTGCGACGGGTGCTATGTATCCGAACAAGCAAGCCCTGAAGGATGCAATAATTAATTGGTCAATGTCCACGCAAAGGGTTTTCACTACTCAGATGTCCAGTCAGAAATACCTGACAATGGTATGCAAGAATGCAGATTGTCCCGCGAGGGTGCACGGCTTTCTCCCTAAGTATGGCACAAGTTGGGTGATCAGTGACTTAGTTAATCACACTTGTCTTATTCCCTGCATCCCTCAAGATCATGCCAACCTTTCATCGACTCTTATTCTTGGTTGTTTTACGATGAGATAGTGCAGGGCAAAGCTATGAAAGTGAAGGCAGTGCAGACAAAAGTCTTCGCCAGGTTCAAGTAAAGAATTTCTTATGGCAAGGCTTGGAGGGCTAAGCATGCGGCACTTGAGAGGAGATTTGGTACTTATTTTGATGGTACATTTCTCACAGGCAAGTACAAGGGTCAGATCCTGACAGCCATAGGTTAAGATGGCCAAAATCAAGTTGTCCCACTCGCATTTGCTTTTGTGGAGAGTGGGAACATTGAAAGTTGGACATGGTTCTTCAGGCAGTTGAAAATAGCAGTTGTGAAGGAGAAGCCCAATGTGTGCATCCTTCATGACAGACACGCAGGTATACTCAGTGTGATAAGGACACTGACAAACCCAGGCCCTGAGGAACAAACTCCATGGCTGGACTTGCAGAGCCATTGGTGCATGCGCCATCTGGGGGCTAATTTCTTCTCGCAGTTTAGAAATAAGAACCTGATGAATCTGTTCAAAAAACTCTGCAAGCAGAACCAGTTATGGAAGTACAATTTGATACGTGACAGACTTAATGTGTGCACGCAGAGACATATGAGGGACAGGAGAGCTGCAAGAGATGCAGCGGTGAGGGCACATGTTGAAGCAGTAGCTGCACAGTTGGCAACAGGAACAACCGCCGTGGAGGAGAAGCCTGTTGGGCTATGTGACCTTCCAGGCTTTGACCCACCTGGTACCAGGAGAAGGCTCGGGAGGACGATTAAAACTTTCGAGCAGTGGATAGAGCATGAGCCTCTTGAGAGGTGGTCTTTGCTACATGGCACATTTGGAGCAAGGTACGGTTTCATGACAACGAACCTCGCGGAAACATACAACTTTGTCCTTAGAGGAAACCGGGCATTGCCACTTACAGCCATTGTTGAGGGTATTTTCTATGGCACCGTGAAGTATTTCAGAGATAGACGGCAAAAAGCAGAGCAACATATTTTGAACAACCCGAATACACATTACTGTGAAAGAGTCATGAAGTACATGGATAACAAGATGCAAAAAGCTAGGTCACACACTGTAGTCGCCATCGGTAACCAAGAAAGAAGGTTTGAGGTCCGCTTAGCCAACAACAAATTCGGATGTGCAAATGAGCTGAGGACGCATGAGGTGAGAATTGGTAATGAAGCCTGGCCAACGTGTGAGTGCACATGCAACAAACCGAAATTGCTTCACCTACCTTGCTCACATGTACTTGCTGCTTGACACAATATCGTTTGTGTCTCCATTTTTTCTAAAAGAGGCTGTCCTCAATACCTAGACAAGTGACTGATGGGTTTTCGATCAATGGGTAACTTCAACAGCGTCAACCCCGCTGAAAGGCGTTACATTCCAAACCCAGAGCATATGCATACAAGTAGAGGCAGACGGCAGTGTCAGCGCATCCGAAATGATACGGATGAATCTGAAGCAGGAGGTCTGACTAGGCAATGCATTCTATGTAATGAATTTGGCCATAGGGACACTAATTGTCCCACTTTCGTCGCTGGGCGTGGACGAGGCAACCGGGGACGAAGAGGAGGTAGAGGAACTAGAGGAGTAAGAGGGAGAGGAAGAAGATAAGCTAGCAGTACTATTAAGTGTGGCACTATGTTCTGAATTTGTATTAAGTGTGGCACTATGTTCTGAAATTGTATTAAGTGTGGCACTATGTTCTGAATTTGTATTAAGTGTGGCACTATGTTCTGAATTTGTATTAATTGTGGCACTCGGTTCTGAATTTTTATTAAATGTGGCACTCTGTTCTGAATTTTTATTAAGTGTGGCACTATGTTCTGAATTTGTATTAATTGTGGCACTCTGTTCTGAATTTTTATTAAGTGTGGCACTCTGTTCTGAATTTTTATTAAGTGTGACACTATGTTCTGAATTTTTATGTGCAGGAATGTCGGGAATGTGGTTGCTGAATAGGGACATTGATAGGGGTCATCGTGATGCAATATGGCATGAGCGCAAGGTTGAGCCTCTGGTCACTCGCACTCCTAAGGAGCAGTGGATGATACATGAAGGATGGGTTCAGCGGTACGTGCTTTATTAATTTGCACACTGACATGCATATTAATGGGAGACACTAACCGAAAAGTCCTGTCATGAAGGTTGAAATGGGCCGGCCTATTACCTTTCGCGCGCCTGGTTGAGTCCATCCCGGGCTGCAAACGCCTCGCCATCGACTCCTCCTTGTTGAGCTGCTTAGTGGACCGTTGGAGGCCAGAGACCCACACGTTTCACTTCCGATGGGGAGAGATGGCTCCTACTCTCGAGGATGTGTCACTTTTGCTGGGACTACCGTTGGCAGGTCATGTCATTGGACCATTGGACGCACCGGCTGGTTGGGAGCAAGGTCTTACACAACGTTTTTATGGTGTTTTTCCGGATGTTCCGGATCTGGTATGGGAGCATCATGGACCTAAGTATGATTGGTTGCTCAATTTCCAGGTTATTTCCCCTACCTCTTATCTTCAATTTATCGTGCATATGGTTTTATAGAAAATACCTACGGCTTACTTATTAAAACTTTCTGTTTGCTTAATGCAGATCCAGAAGTTTCAGGTGCCATTGAGTGCGGAACAGATCACTCGGCGCCTGGAGGCCTACTTAATGTGGCTTTTCGGCAAGGTGATGTTCACAGAGAACCATGTTAGCACTATTAGCGCGCTCTACATCCCTATGGCACTCGAGATAGCGAGCGCTCAGACGGCAGATCAGATCCGACAGAGGAGTTGGGGTTCGGCGGTCTTAGCGGCTACATACCTATGTGCAACGGTTGCCAGCTTATATCGAGAAAGCGAGCCCTTCTTGGATGCCCTCTATTCCTTCAGCTGTGGTCGTGGGAGAGGTTCTCTATAGGGCGACCAGATGTACGTGTTAATGAGCCTATAGACGCCATGTTTGATGCTGATGGCATCGACATGCCTACTTTTGGTCTGTGCTGGACACGTCACGAGGTATGTATCGTGTTATAGTTTAATGCATTTTGTGTATGCACCAGAGATAGTTCAATGCTAGCGGCTACTAACATTTGTTTTCTGTAGAGACGCTTTGCTAGTGATCAGACCAGAAAGGCATACACGACACTGAACGAGCAGTTCGATACGTACACTGGGGTCATCTGGCAGCCCTACACCGAAGCAGCCATAAATGCGAGATACCCTGGTGGTATGTCTTTGCTGTGCACAAGGGACCGAGATTACTGGATGACGAAATCGAAGATCATCTTTGATATCTTCGTCGAGGAGATGGCACAACAGAGGGTTATGAGGAAAATTGGTCTTCTGCAGTTGGAGGTACCTCCCCCTACAGAGAACCTGATGCCAACACACATCCACAGGTATTAACCAGTTTTACAATGTTGCATTATCTTTCATAGTGCTCAATTCGAAGGGCATGACACCACAATTATCTTTCATAATTGCTGAACACACACCATAATTTTAGGACTACAAGGAAGGGCATGACTAGGACAACTGCTGAGTGGCTAGTTAGACTAGAGCCGTATGTTATAGAATGGGAGACAACAAACACAAATCTATGGCACGAGAATCACAATTTTGAACTCAATGCTTTCAATCTCTATTTGCGGCGCTACATGAACGGAACACGGTTACGCATCGTTGAGCACTCTCATCCAGAGGAGATACCTGATCCTACTCCGACGGATACGTACCCGAGCTATGATACTTCCGGCTCTAGGCAGTATGTGGTAAGATATATTTTTTAAGCAATGTTGTCACATACATTGGCGTGCATACTTAATAATCGTGCTAAAAATTTGCAGGCTACCTTGACACACGAACTCTACGACGACGTGACCACCTTTGGACGATCACCGTCGTCAGGACCTCTTCTTCACCACCGTCCCGTCATACAACCCTTCTTGGAACGGATGCAGAACAAAATATGGGCTGTCTACGAGGCTATCACGTGCACCCGGAGAAGCGACGTTGTTCAGCACCAACTACAGCAGCCGCGTCCCTCCATGCACCGACATCAACCACGTCCACGTCTAGCACATCAGCCGACGACCAGGCCACCCCCTCCTGAACAACCTGGCAGTTCATCGTGGCAGCACCCACAACACTATGGTCCCACGTCGAGCTTCGTGTTTTCTCCACAGCCACAGCACCACGGTCCCTCGTCGAGCTTTGTGTTTGAGCCAAAGCAGCCGTCACAGCCAGCAGGTGTGTGTCTTCATATTTATTGTTTTCAATATTAGTTAAGGCCACATCATTCTTCATGACTTAAAGTTCCATCGTGCAGGAGCCTATGGATATCATGCATCTATGTCGGCATCACATGATACGTGGGGGAGTGATCAACATCCCGAGGAGAACATACAGGCTCCGATGTCGCAGCAGACCCACTGGATGAACATGTTTTCGACTCCTCCACCAGGACCCACACAGGATACACAACATGACCAGGGAGAGTCTGAGATTCCTCCTCATAACATTAGGCCACCCGACAGGTGTGGATGGACGCCGCCTGTAGATCCGCCACCCCGCTAGTCCAGACGTCGTCATTGACGCTTCTATCTATCAGTAGAGACATGAACATCTACTTATGTATGAGACTTATGTCTATTCTATGTATGAGACAAATGACTATGTATTTATGTATGAGACATATGCCTACTCTATTTTAGTACTCTGTTATCTGAACTACAACATCATATTTAGATAGAACAGAATGCTCATACAACAAGACAGTACAAACAACTACATAGAAGTACATCTGAATTAAATGGTACATACGACTGAACTTACAACATACATCACAAAAACTACATGAAGTCATCATTGTCATCCTCCATCGATGCAGAACTCTTGCCCTTTGACGATGAAGAACTCTTGCCCTTTGACGATGAGGAACTCTTGCCCTTCGACGATGCAGAACTCTTGCCCTTCGATGATGCAGAACCCGGAAGCGGCGCCATGAAGATATCATCTTCGTCCTCGCTCTCCTCAGTCCATAAAGATGGATTATCTGCTGCAGTCCTTCTGAAAGTTTCACTCTTCGGCAGCACTACCTTCTTCCACCTTTCATGCAACCTAAGAAGTTCTTTACGTACCTCCTCATAGGTCCTTTCAGGCCACCCAGACCTACGTAATTCGTGAGCCAACTCATTCATTATGGTTTCACTACCGGTGAGCTCGTCCCATGGAACTATCCTATTGTCAATCCTGAAATCGGTAGCTAGCCTCAGAAGAGTCCTGCTCATCCCAGGGTGAAAACTACGATCGAAAGGATAATGGGACATCTCAAATACACTACAATGGAATGCTTATCCACCTCCGCCTGAAGGGGGGTTTATAGGTAGAGAGGAGAAAATGGCGGGAAAGAACGACTACGGTATGGCGAGAAACGGTTGGCGGGAACATATGGCGGGAAACGGGTGGAGGAAAACGGGTGGCGGGAATAAGTTGACGGGAAAAAGTTGAGGGGGAAGGGTTGGCGGAAACATATGGCAGGAAAATATGGAGGGGGGAAGGTTGGCGGGAACATATGGCGAGAAATATTGAGGGGAAAGGGTTGCGCAAGGGGGGGGGGGAATGCATGCAACAGTCGGCCAGCAGCAGGCCTATCGGCCCACAGCAAGCCTATCGGCCCACACCAGGCCGACTGGAGCTGAAATTGTGGCCGATAAGGCTATCGGCCAGCAACAAGCCGATAGGCTTCCAGTCGGCCTGCTGTGGGCTGACTAGGCGCAGTCGGCCTGCTGCTGGCCGATTGGGTAATATTTTTGAAAATAACAATATCAACGTAATATTTGTGCAATTTAATAAAAAAATGTATTATTTTAAAAAAATTAGCCTAAATGTACTCCCTCCATCAGGAAATACTTGTCCTATAAATAAATAAAATAAATGTATCTGTAACTAAAATAAGTCTAGATACAACCATTTGGAGGACAAGTATTTCCGTACGGAGGCAATAAGAGTAAATAACGCATCAGTCCATGTGTTTGCTACTCCCTCCATCAGGAAATACTTATCGGAGAAATGGATAAAAATGAATGTATCTAAAAGTAAAATATGTCTAGATACATCCATTTTGCCGACAAATATTTACTATTAGTCACGCACCTGAAAAT
>NC_041385.1:779996169-779997773 GCF_002162155.2 Triticum dicoccoides
GTGTCTGTGCTTTCTTTAAGTGTGTGTGTGTACGTGACAGTGTGTTTGTTTGTCTGCGGTGTGTCCGTGTTCTTGCTGTGTGCGCGCCTACACACATGTGTATGCATGTACTCCCTTCGTTCAGAATTACTTGTCTAAGGAATAAATGTATCTAAATTTATTTTAGTTGTAGATATGTCCATTTTTGTGATAAGTAATTCTAAACGGAGGGAGTATAAGGTATTTGTTCTTCTTGGGCAATATCAATGCCCCTATACATTCTATATTTGAATATTTTTTGTTTCTTTTTTATTATGTCATTGTTTATTGCTGATTAGTCAATTTTCTAGTCATAATTTTTTTCCTATATTTGTGCATGAGACGATGCATTTAGTGCTGCAGTGTGATGCTATTTAATTTTCTGTTAGGAACTTAAAATGAAATTAGTCTTTATTATTAATATACTGAATCAATAAACAATTATTTTATTTGTGTCTTTGTTCACCTACGTGTAGTCGACTTTTTTCGCCGCTGGGGTTTTCCTCTATGTGTGCATGCAACAACATATTGATATTGTGATTGTGCCATACTACTTGATTTTTGCGCTAGAAATCTAAAATGGACATTTTCCATGTTTTGATCCATTTTGAACATTATTATTATTATTAAACACGCACTAGTTTAAACTTATTTTGCACAATACCGAATTATGCAAGTTTAGCATATGTTCTGTGCAAGTTTTTAATACATTATTAATCCTCTTTATAATAAAAAAGTATAAAAACAAGCCTTTATGATTTGCAATGTTAAGCATATTTGCATAATACTTCTTTTTATTCTTACTACCCGTGTTCGTTTTGTCTTAAGTCAAACTTTTAAAAAAATTATCGAGCTTATAGAAAAGAATATTGACATTCACAATACCTAGTTTTTCTTTCATTTTGTTTCTTCTTTAGGACAATACCAATGTACCTAATTCATTCTTCCCTGGAATTCTGCTTTCATTTTTTATTTTTTATTTTTATTTGTCTAAGTTCACGTTTTATTACTACAATTTGTTTTTCTTTAATCATGTTGTTGTGTTGATCTTATTTCCTCACCTTAAATCCCGTGGTGTATGAATATTGTATACATCTGATATGACCAATGTAATTTATTGTGTAATTTTAGTTAAAGATTTAGCATAATAGTTGCTGAAATAAAACGCTAGGCTAGCATCGGTGTTTTAGTTTCCACTTCTATGTGCATGTTTACACTTGTTCTTGCACTAGTTTACACTTGTTCCTGCACAATACTTACCAAATCACTAGTGCAGAACCGGGCAATAGCACCGGTTCGTAAGGCCCTTTACTGCCGGTTTCATAACCGACACTAAAGTGTGGGCACTAAAGGCCCCCCCCCTTTAGTACCGGTTCAGCACGAACCGGTGCTAAAGGGAAACCACGTGGCACGAGCCAGCTCCAGGGGCCTGGAGCCCTTTAGTACCGGTTGGTAAGACCAACCGGTACTATAAGGTTTGGGGTTTTTTTAGTTTTATGATTTCTTTTTCATTTAATTTTGTGTTTTCATTTTAATTCTTTTTCGTTTGCTGGTATTTTACGATACTACACATTGTACACGTTATG
>NC_041385.1:779998154-780002967 GCF_002162155.2 Triticum dicoccoides
TTTCTAGTAGAACCAATCATGCATATATATATCATCAATTAATGTCTCACAAACCATCATATTAATTAATTCACACATACACACATGTATAGCTATATACAATTTCTCCTACATATGCATGTTCCCTTCGGAGCCAGTGGCATTAGCCTAATTGGTGCCTTCGGAGCACGACGACAATTGGAAGTGGTTTTCATGAGGGCGGTAGCGGGTAATAGTATTTTCCCTTCGGATTTATGACCTGGTTGAGCAAAAATCCCGCTATTTCCTCTTGAAGTGCTTCTACGCGCTCCGTTTCTAGGAGCTTCTCCCGCACCTCTCTGAACTGTTAAGAAGGAGATCAATATGCATGTTTATTAGTTGTGTGACTAGATATCGATAATGGTGTAAAAATTGTGAATAGTGTTTTGACAAGCGTACCCATTCCTGTCTTTGAGATTTGCTCCTTTCGGACGCCATCATGCGAATGTTCTCGCAAACGCAGAATGCACACAGATCAGTCCCCTGCGCCTGCTTCAGGGCCTTTACGAGAATGGAATTTGATCAGATAATAATTAATCAAGCATGATAATTAAAGAGATGGCAGCTAGTTAGCTAGCTAGTAGGCAAAAACAGAGAATTTGTAGTACAAGATAGTGTGACTCACTGGAAGTTGTAAGGAAGTAGTATATCTTCATTGTATTTGAGGCGCTTCAAGAACTCTAGCATGCTGTCCTCTACGGCCTTTTGATGACGTGCATCTATTTTCCATGTGTATTCATTAACGGTGTTTGGGTCAATGAACCCAATGCCATAGCGTCCACCTTTTCTCATTTCATACATCTTCATCCTGCATATAATACCACAGAAAAGAATATAGTGAGGATAATTACAGGTAATGATTGATCAAAAGGATCACTACAGCTAGCTTGAGACTTAAATTACAGAAAGAAATCACTTACAGACAATAGCAACTGACGATAGATTTGTCGAGTGCGTCTTGATTGTATAACTGAATCAGTTCAGAATACTCAACGGACACAGCTTTCTCATGGTAGTAATGCTCCTTCTTGACATTCACCATGAGGGACAATCGATCGGAAATCTTGGTAATGTTCATGTACCATTCATGCAATTCATACATTCTCGTTGGGAGGTTCTTGACCTTGTCTGGCTCGACCAAAGGTTTGCCCCGGACATATTTCCGTTTTATTTCATCCTCTCTAAGCACAGGCATGGGCTCGATCTCGAGTTGTCCAACAGTGATTTTGAGAACTTCAGCCTGCATTATATGCTCCTCCGTTATTACCATATTGCCCACCTCAGGAACGTAAACTGTTTGCCCACAATAATATTGGGCGCGCGTACTGTTACGTGTTGTTGGCACAACAAGCAACGGAATCGATTGCGCCACCTGTTCTCCCAGCTGGGGAATGGTTTTCCCGCATTTTTTGACAGCTTCTTCTTGTTTGCTCGATCCCGAGCTCGCCTCCTTATGTAGACGTGCTCGATTTAACTTCCTGATGTGGCGCTCATAGTCTGTGTCAACAGGCTTGGGAGCTGGTGGTTGAGCCATACGAATGAAGTGGTCAATTGTTTTCTCAGGCACTTTCTCCCTTGGCGGCGGTGGCGGTTTCGGTGCAAAATGGGCTTCCACCTCGGACTTCGATATGGCTGCGATTTCCTCCTCGGACCTGTCATAAGCCCTCTGCGGAAGAGGCGTGAGGCTTGGACCATATTTATATCGCTTGCCTCTGCCTGTACTTCCTGTACTACCTCGACTCGTACCGCTACGCACCATAGCTGCGGGGTGTCTCTTCTGTGATTGCTGAGGCGGCGGAGACGGCTGACGGGGCTAAGTTGGACGAGGAGGAGTGGCCGCCTGAAGCTGTGCCGGACTTGGAGGAGGAGTGGCCTGAGGTTGTGCCGGACTTGGAGGAGGAGTGGACGTCTGACGCTGTGGCGGACTTGGAGGAGGAGGAGTGGCCTGACACTTTGCCGGACTTGGAGGAGGAGTGGCCTGACACTTTGCCGGACTTGGTGGACTTGCAGGAGCCGGAGACTGCTGACTCGGTGGCGGACTTCGACGAGGAGTCGGCTGACGCGGTGTCGGTGGCCTTCGAAAGATGATGCAATCCTTTTTCCATAGGATGATACGATGTTTGGCGTCTCCAAGAAAGCGCTCGTCGTCACCTCCAGGATAGTCAAGCTCTAGCTCCGAATATGGGTCCACCACCTTATCAACCAAGACACGAGCATAGCCCGCTGGAATCGGGTTGCAATGGAAGGTTGCCTTGGGGGGATTTGTAAAAGCAACGGCATCCGCCACCTTCATGGATATGTTCTTCATTTTGACCTGTAGCTCGCAGCTAGTGTTCTCCGTGATGTCATCCACGGGGTATCTACCCAGCATTGCGTCGTCCGGGGTGGAACCCACGCTGCTTCTCGGCATGGATGGGGCGGTGCTATCCAATGCTGGATCATTCGCTAGCTGCTGCAGCTGCTGAGACCCCCTTTGCTGGGTAAGTGAGTCGATCTGCTCCTGCTGCCGCTGAAATTTGACTACCAATTCCGCTTGACTTGCTTCTAGGCCTTGAAGGCATTCATAGTCCCGCTTCCTCTGCTCCTCCTCCATCTTCCTCTTCTTCTCCTTCGCAATCTTCTTTCTCGCACGGGTTCTGTAGTCGGTGTTCCAGTCTGAAAACCCCTCATACCACGGAATAACGCCCTTGCCTCGTGTTCTTCCCGGGTGTTCAGGATTTTCCAGGGCACGCGTAAGCTCGTCATTCTCTCTGTTGGGCTGGAACACCCCCGATCGTGCCTCTTCTATTGCAACAAGTATCGCATCGTCGGCTCCCTTGAGACTTGCCCTCGTCGAAACATTGCCTGTCTTCGGGTCCAACTCCCCCCATGCGCATAGAACCAAGTCCTGACCCTGGGGGGCCAGCTCTTAGTAACCGGAGTGGCACCTGCATCCTCCATCTCTTTCTCAGACTTATCCCACTTAGGCATTGCCACCGCATAGCCACCTGGCCCCAGCTTATGGAACTTATCCTTTTTTTCGGCATTCTTCTTGTTTATTCTCGACCGTTCCTTAGCTAATTCCGAATCCTTGAATTTGACGAAATCGTCCCAATGAGCACGTTGGTTCTCTAGTGTTCCCTCGAATACTGGAGTCTTCCTTCCTCCCTTGACGTACTTGTCCCATTCACGATTCTTGTGGTTCTTGAATGCAACCACCATCTTCCTAAGAGCAGCGTCCTTGACTTTCTGCACATCTGCTTCTGTGAAATGATCTGGTAGGGTGAAATGTTCCATGAGAGTATCCCAAAGCAGATCTTTTTGATTCTTGTCGACAAAAGTAACATCTGGACGTGGAGCAGCGTCCTCTTTGCCTTTTTGTCTTTTGTCTTTTGCTGGCTCTCTCCATTCTTGAAGGGAGATCGGGAGTAGGTCCTTCACAAGAACTCCGCACTGACGAACGAACTTGTCCGCAATCTTCTTAGGCGCTAATGGTTCGCCATTAGGTCTAACTGCGTCGATATTGTACTTTACGCCCTCCTTCAACTTTTCGTTCGGGCCTCGTTTCGTCCTTTTGCCTGAAGATTTGCTCGATCCGGATGGCTGAAAGAACAAAGATCGATTCGTTAATATATCTTCAAGTCATTTAAAACATGTGATGATCACCAGATACCTGCTTATATAAATATATATACCTCGCCGGTCTTTGTTGTTTCAGGATCAACATGTTCTTCGTCATCGTCATAATCGTAGTTCATGACTTCATCAATTCGGTCGTCGCGATCGAATATCATATCACCCTCTTCGGTGTAGTTTAGAAATTCGGAGCCGTCATAATCTTCTTCATTCTGATCATCATCTGGCCCGCGTATCATATCGAACATGGTCTGTTCTCCCTCTCTGTCGGTATTGTCTGCCATAACTTTTATTTAACTAATTCAAAAGAAATATAAAACAATTTAGTATTCAAATTAATAATAGATATAATCTCGAATACTTCATCTAGAATAATAGATATAATCTCGAATACATCGTCTCGAATAATATATAATATTGAATAGTACATCACTGGCTAGCTAATTAAAGATCGAATACTACAGAAGAATCTAGGACACTCGCGGTTCCTGCGGCGCGGGCGGTGGACACCCAAAGAGAAGGAATCCTCACAGGATCATAGCTGAAGTGAGATCCCCGAAGATACTGCCAGGTATTGGAGAACCTGCCGCCCTCTAACGCAACCATGTAGCAATGGACGTGCTCGTCCTCCTCCCTGACACGTCGACGTACCACCTCCGGCGGGGCCGGGTCCCTCCGCACCGAAACTGGCCCACGCGAACGCCACCAAACGAGATCAGGGTCGATGACGGGACCCGGGGCCGGGTTCCTCATCAAGCGGCGCGCCCCTCCAGGCAGCACCTCCCAGTGCCAGCCCAGCGGAGCCCAGTCCCGGACATGGGTCGGCTGGACGTCGTCGCGGACGGGTCGACGGCGAGGATGCGGGCCGGGCATCGTCGAGAACAAATACTAGCTATATGCCCGCAAAAAGTAACATTTTTTTAATGATTGGATTTTGATAACTAAAATTTCTAACATTTCTATATAACACTAATTATGCTAATCTAAATAATCTAAATAACACTAAAATTTCTAACATTTCTATATAACACTAATTTCTAACATTTCTATATAACACTAATTTCTAACTGATTAAACACTAATTATATCCATCTAACATGCATTCATACATATATAATAGTGAAAAAATAATAATCTAAATAATCTAAACTAATTAAACATACAAAATACGTGTGTGTGT
>NC_041385.1:780003272-780013084 GCF_002162155.2 Triticum dicoccoides
CGGCGACGGGGACGGGGGCGGCGACGGGGACGGGGGCGGCGACGGAGACGATCGAGGGCGGCGGCGACGGCGACGGAGACGGAAACAGAGGAACGAAGAGAGAGGGAAACTGAAATTTTCGTAGCCGTTGTATATATAGAAGGCACCTTTAGTACCGGTTGGAGCCACCAACCGGTACTAAAGGCCTGTTTTGGCCAGGCCAAGCGGCGGGAAGCGACCACCTTTAGTACCGGGTGGTGGCACAAACCGGTACTAAAGGCCCGCCCTTTAGTACCGGTTTGTGCCACGACCCGGTACTAAAGGGGGTGCGCTGGCGCAGGTGCGGTGCGGCAAGTTTAGTCCCACCTCGCTAGCCGAGGGGCGACCGCACTGGTTTATAAACCCCCGTGCGGTCGCTCCCTCGAGCTCCGCTACAAAGCACGCTTACTGGGCCTACGTGTTCTTTGCAGTCCTGTGGGCCCACTTGGCCTTTGCGGGCCTGCATCCTGGCCCAACGACAGGTTGGGTTTCTAGTCGTATGCAGGCCGCTCTGGCCTAATAGGCGGGCTTTTTTTTATTTTATTTTTTGCTTTATTTATTTTTGTGTTGTTTTTTTTGTGTATTTAGAGTTTCTTTGTGAACATTTTCATTTTAGGTACAAAAAATTACGAACTTTCTGTTAGGGCTTTTTATTTTTATTTTTTTGCTTTATTTATTTCTGTGTTGTTTTTTTTTGTGTATTTAGAGTTTCTTTGTGAACATTTTTGTTTTAGGTACAAAAAATTACAAACTTTCTGTTAGTGCCCGTAGTTTTCAAATTTGAATAGTTTAAATTTTGAATTATTTGAAATTAGTGTGAATCACTAGTTTGTGAATAACTTAACTTTAAAAATCAGTAAAGGCATGAAAGAATTTGTTTGCACATAAAATTTCTTCGCGTTTCAAATGCCAAAACACATAACTACCCTAACTATTACAGAGATTCCCCTCTCGGTGCGAAACACAGAAGAAAGTGATGATAGCTAGTGAAGCCGATCACATCCCAGATCTTTGGGTGTGAAACTTTTTCTTCGCGTGTGTCCCTTTGCGCCGTAACCATGGAAAATCTTCATCATTTAATGGGATGCTTGGGTCAATATTCACTATGAATGGAGCAATTTCATCAAACTTTTCATAATCTTCTGACTTGTCTGTCTTGTCATCCACTCCCACGATGTTTCTCTTACCAGAAAGAACTATATGCCGCTTTGGCTCATCGTACGATGCATTCGCTTCCTTATCTATTCTTTTTCTTGGCTTGGTAGACATGTCCTTCACATAGAAAACCTATGCCACATCATTGGCTAGGACAAATGGTTCGTCTGCATACGCAAGATTGTTAAGATCCACTGTTGTCATTCCGTACTGCGGGTCTTCCGTTACCCCGCCTCGTGTCATATTGACCCATTTGCACCGAAACAAAGGGACCTTTAAACCACGTCGATAGTCAAGTTCCCATATGTCCTGTATATAACCATAATATGTTTCGTTTCCCGTCTTGGTTTCTGCATCAAAGCGGACACCACTGTTTTGGTTGGTGCTCTTCTTATCTTGGACGATCGTGTAAAATGTATTACCATTTATCTCGTACCCTTTGAAAGTCATTATATTCGAAGATGGTAACTGGGACAGCAAGTACAGGTCATCTTCAATAGAGGTGTCATGCATGGTACGTGTCTGCAACCAGCTGGCGAAACTCCTGGTTTGTTCACGTGTAATCCAGTCATCAGACCGCTCCGGGTGTTTGGAGCGTAGCAAATTCTTGTGTTCATCCATATACGGAGCCACCAAGGCGGAATTCTGTAGAACTGTGTAGTGCGCTTCAGTGAGAGAATGTCCATCCATACATATTATTTGTTCCCCTCCTAGCGTGCCTTTTCCATCCAGTCTGCCCTTATGCCGCGATTCAGGAACACCAATCGGCTTAAGGTCAGAAATAAAGTCAATACAAAACTCAATGACCTCCTCATTTTGATGGCCCTTGGAGATGCTTCCTTCTGGCCTAGCACGGTTATGAACATATTTCTTTTAGACTCCCATGAACCTCTCAAAGGGAAACATATTGTGTAGAAATACAGGACCCAAAACATTAATCTCTTGGCACAGGTGAACTAGGACGTGTGTCATGATGTTGAAGAAGGATGGTGGGAACACCAACTCGAAACTGATAAGACATTGCACCAAATCATTCTGTAACCTTGGTATGATTTCTGGATCGATTACCTTCTGAGAGATTGCATTGAGAAATGCACATAGCTTCACAATGGCTAATCGAACGTTTTCCGGTAGAAGCCCCCTCAATGCAACCGGAAGCAGTTGCGTCATAATCACGTGGCAGTCATGAGACTTTAGGTTCTGGAACTTTTTCTCTGCCATGTTTATTATTCCCTTTATATTCGACGAGAAGCCAGACGGTACCTTAATACTGAGCAGGCATTCAAAGAAGATTTCCTTCTCTTCTTTGGTAAGAGCGTAGCTTGCATGACCCTGATGTATGCCGTCTTCTCCGTGCATACGTTGCTGGTCCTCCCGTGCCTCAGGTGTATCTTTTGTCTTCCCATACACGCCCAAGAAGCCAAGCAGGGTCATGCAAAGATTCTTCGTCATGTGCATCACGTCGATTGCGGAGCGGACCTCTAGGTCTTTCCAATATGGCAGGTCCCAAAATATAGATTTCTTCTTCCACATGGGTGTGCGTCCGTCAGCGTCCTTTGGAATAGATTGTCCGCCAGGACCCTTTCCAAATATCACCTTCAAATCCTTGAACATATCATGTACATCAGCACCAGTACGGTGGCGAGGCTTCGTCCGGTGATCTGCCTCACCTTTGAAATGCTTGACTTTCTTTCTTACGGGATGCCTGCTCGGAAGAAATCGACGATGTCCCAGGTACACATTCTTCTTACAACTATTCAAATATATACTGTCGGTATCATCCAAACAGTGCGTGCATCCGTGGTATCCCTTGTTTGTCTGTCCTGAAAGGTTACTGAGAGCAGGCCAATCATTGATGGTCACGAACAGCAATGCCTTTAGGTCAAATTCTTTCTGTTTGTGCTCATCCCATGCACGTACACCTGTTCCATTCCACAGTTGTAAGAGTTCTTCAACTAATGGCCTTAGGTACACATCAATGTAGTTGCCGGGTTGTTTAGGGCCTTGGATGAGCACTGGCATCATAATGAACTTCCGCTTCATGCACAACCAAGGAGGAAGGTTATACAAACATAGAGTCACATGCCAGGTGCTATGGTTGCTGCTCTGCTCCCCAAAAGGATTAATGCCATCTGCGCTTAGACCAAACCATACGCTCCTTGCGTCATCTGCAAACTCCTTCCCGTACTTTCTTTCGATTTTTCTCCACTACGACCCGTCATCGAGTAATCTCAACTTTCCGTCTTTCTTACGGTCTTCTCTGTGCCATCGCATCGCCTTGGCATGCTCTTTGTTTTGGAACAAACGTTTCAACCGTGGTATTATAGGAGAATAGCACATCACCTTGACAGGAATCTTCTTCCTGGGGCGCTCGCCCTCGACATCACCATGCTCATCGCGGCTGATCTTATAGCGTAATGCACCACATACCGGGCAAGCGTTCAAATCCTTGTACTCACTGCGGTAGAGGATGCAATCATTAGGGCATGCATGTATCTTCTGCACCTCTAACCCTAGAGGGCAGACAGCCTTCTTTGCTTCGTACGTACTCTCGGGCAATTCATTTTCCTTTGGAAGCATATCCTTTATCATTACCAGCAACTTTCCAAATCCCTTGTCAGATACACCATTCTCTGCCTTCCATTGCAGCAATTCCAGTGTGGTGCCCAGCTTTTTCTTGTCACCTACGCAATTCGGGTACAACAATTTTTTGTGATCCTCTAACATGCGCTGCAACTTCTTCTTCTCCAAATCACTTGCGCAGTTTCTCTTTGCATCGGCAATGGCCCGACCTAGATCATCAACGGGCTCATCTGATGCCTCTTCTTCAGCTTCTTCCCGCATTGCCGGCTCAGCTTCTTCCCGCATTACCGGCTCAACTTCTTTCCCCATTGTTGTATCATCGTATTCAGGGAACCCATGGCCAGGATAGCTGTCGTCGTCCTCTTCTTCCTCATTGTCTTCCATCATAACCCCTCTTTCTCCGTGCTTGGTCCAAACATTATAGTGGGGCATGAAACCGGACTCAAACAGGTGGACGTGAATGGTTCTTGACGTAGAGTAATTGCGACCATTCTTACAGCCAGCACATGGACAAGGCATAAAACCATCCGCCCGCTTGTTTGCCTCAGCCGCAAGCAGAAAAGTATGCACACCCTCAACGAACTGGGGAGAGCATCGGTCATCGTACATCCATTGCCGGCTCATCTTCATTACACAACACCGAATAGACCAAATTAATACAAGTTCATACATAAAGTTCATACAACACTTCAATGCAACAAACAAATAACTCTCTAGCTAAAGCATTTAAATGCAACAACAAATGCGATCAAGATCGCAACTAAGGTAACAATTGATCCAACAGCATAATGATACCAAGCCTCACTATCGATGGCATATTTTCTAATCTTTCTAATCTTCAAGCGCATTTTCTCCTTCTTGATCTTGTGATCATCGACGACATCGGCAACATGCAACTCCAATTCCATCTTCTCCCCCTCAATTCTTTTCAATTTTTCTTTCAAGTACTCATTTTCTCTTTCAACTAAATTTAACCTCTCGACAATAGGGTCGGTTGGAATTTCCGGTTCACATACCTCCTAGATAAAAATATCTATGTCAACTTGATGGGCATAATTTGTCATAAACACGAAATGCAACAAATAGTTTTAAAAGAGAATATACCACATCCGAATCATAACAAGGACGAGGGCCGACGGGGACGGATATCAAAACCATGGCACTATGTATAACAAATAACGTACGGGTAAGATAATTATTATACGAGTAACTATATATCCAAATCACGCAAACATCAATTTTTTATATAAAATTTCATGAACAAGAGGCTCACCACAAGGTGGTGCCGGCGACGGGACGGTGCGGGCGATCGACGGTGGTTACGACCGAGATTTAGAAGGCACTAAGTAAACCACACCTACATATGCAAACTAAGTGTTATTTTAACCTCAAATTGCATATAAATCAAATACTAGCACATATATATATTTCCTCCCAAATTACTAAACTCACAAATTAATAACTATATAAAGCATTGCAAGAGCTAATCTAGCAATGAGAGATGAAAGGACAAAGTTGCTAACCTTTGTGATCATTTGAATGGATGGGGGCCTTCAAATCTTGACAAATTTTGGGGAAAATGTGTGATGAGCTCGAGAGGAAGAGGGGAAGAACAGAGAGGAGAGGGGAAAGGGGAAGAACAGAGCGAGCTCGGGTGGACGAAGGGTTTATGTAGGACGACATTTAGTACCGGTTCGTGCCAAGAACCGGTACTCAAGGTGCTGGAGGGGGCCTAGACTGACAACATCCTGCCACCACTCTTATTAGTACCGGTTCGTGGCATGAACCGGTGATAAAGGTTTGCCACGAACCGGTACTAATGAGAGCGGCCCGGCTAGCCGTTGGAACCGGCACTAATGTATACATTTGTGCCGGCTCAAATACAAACCGGCACTAATGTGCTTCATGTTTGACCCTTTTTCTACTAGTGAATTGTGCAAGTTTGCATATTTGTGTGCAAGTTTTTAGTACACGCGGAATCCTCTTTGTAAGAAATAAGTTTGACAACAAGTCTTTATGATAGTCCATGTTAGGCATATTTGCTTAATACTACTTCCTATTCTTTTCACTAACGATATTGTTTTTCCCTTAAGTAAAAAGGGTTAAATTATGTTAAGCCTGTACTCCCTTCGTTTCTTTTTAGTCCGCATATAAAATTTGGTCAAAAGGGTTAAATTATGTCAAGTCTGTACTCCCTTCGTTTCTTTTTAGTCCGCATATAAAATTTGGTCAAAGTCAAACTATGTAAAGTTTGACTAACTTTATAAGAAAAATATCAACATCTACAATACTAAAACTATGTAGTATGAAAATAAATTTCATGGTGCATCTAATAATATTGATTTCATATTGTGAATGTTGATGTTTTTTCTATAAAGTTAGTCAAACTTGACAAAGTTTGACTTTGACCAAATTTTATATGCGGACCCAAAAAAACAGAGGGAGTAGAAAAGAATATCGACATCCACAATGCACAGTTTTTCTTTCATTTTATTTCTTCTTTAAGGTAATACCAATGCCCCTAATTCATTCTACTTTAGAAAAATTATGTTTTTTGTTTTATTTTTATTTGTTTAAGTTTAGGCCTTTTTTATTGCAGCGAATTTTGTTTAACGAGGTCGTTGTGTTTATCTTAATTCCACACCTTAAAGCATGTAGTATAAGTATACCGTGGAAATCCGACATGACCAACATAATTTATTGTGTGATTTTAATTAAAAAAATGAGCATAATGATCGCTAAAACAAAAAACTAGAATCATTATTTTAATTCCCTCCTTTTGCCTCCCATTAGTTTGTACAAGGACAATGCATGTGTGTGTGCAAGCAAATATACCCGTTTAGAGAATTTATGTACATCACAATGGTTATATAGTGATTTACATGCATAGTGTGTCTACATGCATAAATGACAAATTTTAGCAAGCTGATTGGATAATGTACCTCCTTCCCATAATATTAGGCGTATTAGATTTAGCACAAAAATTAGTGCAGGTTCATTTGAGCAATCCAATCTCAAACGAAGAGGGTGCTATGAGCTAACCCCACGAGAGACCCATGTAGCTATTTGTTTTTCTTTCCAGAAAAATAAGACTCTTTGGTGATGGCTCTAACTGAATGAGAGAAAAAGGCATGTGTGCCTCAGATTATGGAATTGCATGCAAAAGCTTATATGCCTAAGATTTTGGGAAGGAGGGTACTAGTAAGGTGCTCTCAATGTTAAAGGCAACATATGGCACGCCTGAGAACAGCGTAGACGTGCAGTGTGGTTGTGGTAGATTGATTAGTGGGGCGGTAATCGAGCTGTCCATGGCGGCCGGGCAGGGATTGATTAGGACGATGAAAAGGGGCTTTGAGCACACACGATGACACTTAGCTGCTCAGTAAGTCAACCAGCTACTCCAAGTGGCTAAGAAAGTTACGAGGCGATCAAGAATGATCAACTATCACATGCCCGGTTGACCTTTCGATGTGTCACACGTATACGAAACGTGCAGGTGAACGCAAAGCGTCTCCGGAGAATGCTGGCCTGCAAGTGGGAGAACTTCCCTATATATCGCAACGTTCACATGCGATGCGACAAACACCTCACCACCACGACCCATCTCAGCAGTGTGCTCGATCTAGCAAGAAGGACGATCCATGGCGCGGCAACTGGTTGCTGCGCTGGCCGCTCTGGTGGCCGTGTGCGCCCTGGCGGCGGCCGCTGGCGTCCAGGCCCAGCCGCCGAGGAAGCTGCCCCCCAACTACCATATGATCAGCCCGGGCAAGTTCGGGCAGAGGAGCCAGCAGCTGTCGTGCAAGGACACCAACGGCAGGAAGGCGGGGTGCATGGGCAAGTGCGACAAGCGCTGCCCCAACCAGTGCATCGTCCTCTGCCCCAGCTGCAAGACCTACTGCAGTAAAGTTTGAGGAGATTGTTCTTACCATGCATGATATCTTTTCTGTATGTGTGTATGTGATGTCATTGACTTTACTTTGGATTCTAGTGTGCGACTTCTACGCCGGCGTGTCTTGCGGTGACCCGCGCTTCACCGGCGGCGACGGCAACAACTTCTACTTCCACGGCAAGAAGGACCAGGACTTCTGCATCGTCTCCGACGCCGACCTCCACATCAACGCCCACTTCATCGGCAAGCGCAACCCCTCCATGAGCCGCGACTTCACCTGGATCCAGGCCCTCGGCATCCGCTTCGCGCACCACCGTCTCTTCATGGGAGCCCAGAAGACCACCAGCTGGAACGGCGACGTTGATCACCTCGAGATATCCTTCGACGATGCGGCCATCGAGATCCCGATCGAGGCCGGCGCACGGTGGCGGTCGGCCGCGGTTCCAGGGCTGACCGTCACGAGGACGGCGGCGACCAACGGAGTGAGGGTGCACCTGAGGGACGTGTTCGACATCATGGCCAACGTGGTGCCCATCACCGAGGAGGACTCGCGCATCCACAACTACGGCGTCGCTGGGTCAGGAGACAGCCTCGCGCACCTCGACATTGGGTTCAAGTTCCACGACCTCACCGACGACGTGCACGGCGTGCTCGGCCAGACCTACCGCTCCGACTACGTGAATGAGATGAGCGTGCGCGCCAGCATGCCCATCATGGGTGGTGCGCCAAACTATGTCTCCTCCGACATCTTTGCCGCCGACTGCGCCGTTTCCAGGTTCGGCCGCAACACCGGCATCTCCATGATGACCGGCAAGACCGACTGAACTATACAGATACATTGCAGACGTGAGCTTTCCAGCCACCTCTACTACACTACTACACCCCTGACCACACAATGGCAAAAATTTCTGCTTCGCGCAATCAACCAAATTAGTGGTGTAATGAGAAGGGAAATAAAAATGTAACGCAAGATCAACCTCAACCGTTGGCTGCTCTATGCTTCGATTCATATATTTTTTTCTTGAAAAACTTCTAATTTATTCATCTTCAACCATGACAGTACAAAGAACAACAGAGGTAATAAAAATTACAACCATGTCCGTGGACCACCTAGCAACGATCATCGCCCCTCCCTCACCGGAGCCGGGCAAACATTTTTGTAGTAGACAGTCGGAAAGTCGTCGTGCTAAGGCCCCATATGACCAGCACACCAGAGTAGCAATCATCGCCGATGAAGAAAGTCATAGATCAGAAGGATCAAACTTGTAAACACCTAAATGAAGACGAACGAAGACCGGATTCAAATAAACCCACCAAAGACCAGCAACGACCAAATCCCTGAAGATCCAATGGAGATAAACCTCCACACATCCTCCGATGATGCTAGGCGCACAATCGGGACGGGGATAGAACGTGAGAGACATTATTCCTACTATGGAACATCGCCGCCGCCTTACAGCCCCAACCAAGATGCTGAATCTAACAAGAACATGAGTCCCTCCCGCCGGCGCGCGAGAGGGGGTGGGGGTGGGGGTGGGGGGAGGGGGTGAGATCCTCCGCACCTTCATGGTCTAGAGGCCATCAGAGACGGGACGGACCGGCGGTGCCGCCGACAGAAGAAGAAGAGTTTTTCTTATGGAGGAGAAAAGAGATCTGATAGGCTCTTGGAAGTTTGACTGCCTTTGATTCATTTAATTAATATATATACTCCCTCCAGTCACGTTTACAAGGTCGTGTCCGACTTTTTAGGTCATAAATTTCAGTGTTCAAATATTATAACATATACTTTTATGTATATGAATATCTGGCGAACCGTGCCAGGAGCTGCTCTCATTTGCCAGACGAATCAGCTTCTAGCTAAGAGCATCTCCAGCCGTTGACATCCCCAAGAACACCAACGAACCAAAAAAGTTGATGTCTTGAGGGTCATCCGACGAAATTCGGCGAAATAAAGTGGGCATCTTCCCAGTAACACCCCATCCCAAGCAAAAAATTGTGAGAATGATTAAGTGGGCCAAAAAAAAACATGTGGTGAGACACGATTCGCCAAAACTTCCACCGGGTTTCGCCTGGGTTTGCTGGCGCTATTTTGACGCACTGGGGACGCCGGGGGCGTGGCTGGGCCGTTTTTCGGCGAAAAGCGCCGTCCGAGCCTAAAACCAAGCCA
>NC_041385.1:780013257-780020502 GCF_002162155.2 Triticum dicoccoides
CTATACGCCCTACCCAAGGTCACTACCCTAAAAGCAAAGGCACCCAAGAGACAACAGGGAGTACCAATTGAAGGCGTCGAGTGCAATCCACTCGACCAGTCATACCACTCGGGTACCCTCCCTCCTGACATCGCTCGACCATACAAGAAATAACTCGACCTACTGAAGACCAGGAGCCGTACATGACAACAACGGTCAGGCGTTCACTCCGTAGTCTTCAAAAGCATATATAACACTTTATAGCCGGTGTTATCAGTAACGCCCTATCTTTATGTACATTGAACCCTACTAACGGAGGTGGGCTGGGTCCTGGCGCACTCTATATAAGACACCCCCCTCCTCTGAGACAAGGGTCCGCCCCCCATGTAACACACACATCATATTCCAGTCGACCGCCTCAGGGCACCGAGACATAGGGCTTTTACCTCCTCCGTGAAGGGCCTGAACTGGTAAACACTTGCATACAATCTCGTCGTAGCTAGGACCTTGCCTCCTCATTCGTACCCCCTATACTTACTGTCAGACTTAGTACCACGACAGTTGGCGCCCACCATGGGGCAAAGCGTCTTAGCCACTTCCGGCGAGGTTGCGTTTTCTTCAATCTTCATCAACATGGTTTCCGGCGACGGTTTGTTCATGGGCCGCGAGTTCCGACTCGGCGTGCTCACTTTCGTCGCCGACGACTCCGCCTGGCTTCAGGAGGCCCCCCTCGACGTCGAGGCCCTTCTGATTCATGGCTTGTCACACTTCCGCGCGAGTGCATGCGGCGTCCTCCTTCGGCAGTCGTTGACTCTGTATTAGTTGGTCCTCGTGTCGTTGTCTCACTCTGTTGGACACCACCGCAACTGATCTGGTCGTTCGCGGCTCCAGCGATGGGTGAAGCACGCGGTGGCCCGTCAGGCGTTCACCCCCCAAGTCACGGTGATCGAGCCCGACGTATTTCGCTGCGGGTCAGTCGACCTGTCGACTGATTTCGCAGACACCTTTTCCGAGCGGGAGTTGTGACCCCGCGGCGGAAGTCTTCGTGGTCAACTCCCATCGCGGTCCACCAGGTTTTCGTCGCAGCGGCGGCGACGGTGACGGCAACGGCCCGTCATTCGGCCATGAGGAGTATCTGCCTCAACCTCAGCTCACAGCAGAGGGGGAGTTGCACCGCCGCAACGTGGAGGCTCTCCAGACCCCCATCATAGGGGAAACCGCCGAGGCTCGGCCTTGGAGGCAGTGCGCCTGGCCACGCTTGCTGAGCGCACCCGTTTGGAGAATCTCCAACATTCTCTCGACGAGCGTGCCTGTCAACTGATCCCTGGGTCCAGTCGGTGTTCACGGCAATTGTTTCCACCGGAAACTCAGGTATTCCGCACACCGATTCAGAATTTAGCAGCTGCTGCATGTATCATAGAGTCTGTTCAGCCGTCCTGTTTAGAGGCTGGAAGGGGCTTGGAACAGATCAGAGCACTGCTCCGAGCAGCGGGAGACCAGAACCCCACTGTGTCCTAGTCGCAGAACAGAATCCACAGCAGGTCAGTAAGAGCAGACACCGTTTAGTTGGTACACAGTCCTAGGCCGCCTTTGCAGCGTTAAGATCGTGTTCGCCGCCAGGATGGGCATCTAGGAAGAGCTCATGGAGAGTATGATCGCGAGTATACCCACGACAACCACCGTCGAGCGCCTTCACCCCTTCTGAGGGACATGTCATATTCGCCCCGGGATATGATGACATGCGTTCGTATGAAAATGACCACAGAGTTCCAATCGACCCCAGAGAGCCCGGCTTCGATGCAAGGTCCGCCCTTGTGGAGGGTTTGGCTAAATAGAACAGAGCATACAAAGAAGGGTCAGATAGAGACAGGCCCAGTGGAAGCAGGGTCCACATTTCTGGCCCAGAGTGTTTCGGAAGAGCCATCAGAGCCGCTGAGATCCCTCATAACTTCAGATTGGCGACTAGCGTCAGTAAGTTCACGGGAGAGTCGAAGCCCGACACTTGGCTTGAGGACTACCGAGTGGCTGTGCACATTGGTGGTGGTAGCGATGAGGTGGACATGAAGCACCTCCCTCTGATGCTTGAAGGTTCTGCTAGGGCTTGGCTGACTCAGTTGGCCCCTGAGAGCATTTTGAGTTGGGATGAGTTAGCCCGAGTGTTTACCAGAACATTTGAGAGCACTTGCAAGAGACCTGCTGGTCTACCGGAATTGCAGCATTGCATGCAGAAACCGAATGAAACCTTGAGAGACTATATCCAGAGATGGATCACTCTACACCACACAGTGGAGAATGTGTCAGATCACCAAGCAGTCTGTGCCTTCTAGGAAGGCGTTCGCTACAGAGAGCTCAATGTGAAGTTCGGTCAGACAGGAGATATGACCCTAACACGGATGATGGAGATTGCCACCAAGTACGCTAATGGCAAAGAGGAGGACCGACTTCGGAGAGGTAAGAACAAAACAGTCGCCCAAGACACCGGAGGAAGAAATTCCAGGCCGAAGCAGAAGCGAAAGGCTGAGGCAGCAGGTCCTGCCGAAGCAGAAGTGTTGAATCAAGGAAAATTCAAAGGGAAGCCCAAAGGGCCTTGGGCCCCTAAGAAAGTGAAGGACCAAGATGGAAACAATGTGATGGATTTCCCGTGTCACATTCACACCAAGAAGGATGAGGAGGGGAACCTGATTCTCCCCAAGCATACCACTCGACAATGTCGACTCCTAATCCAGAACTTCCGAGAAAACAAACCCAATGAAAAGGACAAAGAGTCCCATAAGGAAGAAGAAGATAAGGATGATGATGATGGTTACCTCGATGTCAATGCCACCTTGGTGATTTTTGCTGATCCCGAGAGCAGAAGTCGACTGAAGGTCATTAACAGAGAGGTGAACATGGTTGCTCCGGCAACACCAAGGTATTTGAAGTGGTTAAAAAACCCCATCACATTCGACCAGTCCGACCACCCGACACGCGTAGCCACCCCTGGGTGGCAAGCTCTAGTGGTCAACCCAGTCGTGGGGGGCACCCGACTGACCAAGGTTCTGATGGATGGTGGCAGTGGTCTGAATATCCTGTATGCCGAGGCCCTCAAAGGAATGGGCATTCCGATGTCCAAACTGAGTGAGAGCAACATGCGATTCCATGGAGTCATCCCAGAAAGAAAGCCGAATCACTCGGCCAAATCACTCTTTACGTGGTTTTTGCCGATGAGAAGAATTTCCGCAAGGAGAAGTTGACGTTTGAGGTTGTGGATTTCCAGAGTGCCTATCATGCCATTCTGGGCAGACCTACCTATGCTAGCTTTATGGCACGACCGTGTTATTATACCTCAAGATGAAGATGCCTAGCCCCAGAGGCGTGATAACGGTTTTAGGTAACCATAAGAGAGCAGAAGACTGTCTTCAGGACGGTGCAAAAATAGCAAATGAGCATATGGCAGCAGTAGAGTTTCAAGAGTACCAGAAAATTGCAGATCCGTGTGATTTGCTGCGTGCCAAGAGGCCTGTCTCGGAGTCTGCATTTCAGTCGGCCGGCGAGACCAAGCCAGTCCACATTCACCCGACCAAACCCAATGCTGCTCCGACCCATATCTCAACTACACTCGACAACAAATAGGAAGAAGCGCTCATCCAGTTCCTCCATGAGAACTGGGACATCTTTGCATGGAAGCCAGCTGACATGCCAGGTGTACCCAGGGGACTGGCTGAGCACCGTTTGCGAGTCGACACAAAGGCAAAACCCGTTAAGGAGCATCTCAGTTGGTCCGCCATGGAGAAGAGAAAGGCAATTGGCGAGGAGGTGGCTCGGCTTCTGGCCGCTGAGTTCATCCGCGAGATATACCACTCCGAGTGGCTCACCAATGTCGTTATGGTTCCCAAGAAAGATAAATCACTTCGAATGTGTATTGATTTCAAGCACATCAATCGGGCCTGCCTGAAGGATCATTTTCCTCTGCCCCGCATCGACCAGATAGTCGACTCAACTGCGGGATGTGAGCGACTGTCCTTCCTGGACGCTTATTCCGGGTACCATCAGATCCGACTGTATGGACCTGATGAGATAAAGACAACTTTCATCACCCTGTTCGGGTGTTTTTGCTATGTTACTATGCCCTTTGGCCTCAAGAATGTTGGTGCCACATTCATGCGCATGATTCAGAAGTGCCTGCTCACTCAGATCAGTCGGAATGTGGAAGCATACATAGATGACATAGTGGTTAAGTCACGCAAAGGTTCCGACCTGCTGGCCGACCTTGCTGAAACTTTTGCCAACCTAAGAAGGTATGATATCAAGCTTAACCCATCAAAGTGCACATTCGGAGTCCCCGGAGGAAAGTTGCTCATTTTTCTCGTTTCTGAACGAGGAATCGACGCGAATCCAGAGAAGATTGGCACAATCCTCCGAATGAAACACCCAGTGTGTGTGCACGATGTTCAGAAGCTTACTGGTTGTTTGGCTGCATTGAGCCGATTCATCTCATGTCTCGGTGAAAAGGCGTTGCCTCTTTATCGATTGATGAAGAAGTCTGACAAGTTCGAGTGGAATGACAAATCTGAACTAGTGTTTGAAGATCTCAAAGCCCTACTTTCCACCCAGCCGGTGCCTGTTGCTCCAATCAGCAAGGAGCCTTTACTGCTTTATATCGCAGCCACGGGACAAGTTGTTAGCAAAGTGCTCACAGTCGAGCGAGAAGAGGAAGGCAAGGCCTTCAAAGTTCAGCGCCCCGTATATTACATTTCAGAAGTCTTAAGCCCGTCCAAGCAGAGATACCCTCACTATCAGAAGCTTGTTTATGGGATTTACCTGACCATGAAGAAGGTTGCACACTATTTTTCTGATCACCCAGTTTCAGTCGTCAGCGACGCTCCATTGTTGGAGATTCTGAATAACAGAGATGCAACTGGTCGAGTGGCAAAGTGGGCGATTGAACTTCTTCCTTTAGATATCAAGTTTGAGTCAAAAATGCCATCAAGTCTCAAGCAATTGCAGAATTTCTCGCAGAGTGGACAGAACAACAACAACAACAACCGACTCAAATCCAGTCGAAACATTGGACCATGTTCTTTGATGGATCCAAAATGTTAAATGGCTCTGGTGCAGGAGTGGTCTTAGTATCCCCACGAGGAGACAAGCTCAGTTATGTCCTCCAGATTCACTTTGATTCTTCGAACAATGAAGCTGAGTATGAGGCACTATTGTATGGGTTGTGTATGGCCATTTCACTCGGCGTCCAGCGCTTGATGGTTTATGGTGACTCAGACTTAGTGGTTAATCAAGTAATGAAGGAATGGGATGTCTCGAGTCCCGCAACGACAGGTTATTGCAATGCAGTGAGAAAGCTAGAGAAGAAGTTTGAGGGGTTAGAGCTCCACCACATACCACAAATCAAGAATCAAGCTGCTAATGATCTGGCAAAGATAGGTTCCACTCGGAAACCTATTCCCAGCAACGTGTTCTTGGAGCATATCCATACCCCATCAGTGCAAGAAGATCCCTTCAAGGAAGAGCCCCCGCAACCAATAAGTTCAACTGACCCGACTGAGATCGAGGTTCCAGCCGTGGTCGACTTGATCATGGAAGTCTTGGTGATCACGCCCAACTGGACAGTATCGTACATCGCATACATTCTTAGGAAGGAACTCCGAGAGGATGAGGATGAAGCTCGCCAGATAGTCTGTCAATCCAAAGCCTTCACAGTGATAAAAGGACAACTTTTCAGAGAAAGTGTCACATGAGTGGCTTAGTGCTACATCACCCCAGAAGAAGGTCGAATGATCCTAAACGATATCTACTCGGGGACCTGTGGTCACCATGCGTCCTCTCAGACCATCATGGCCAAAGCATACCGAGCATGATTCTATTGGCCTTGGGCAAATGAGATGGCGAAAGATATAGTTGACAAGTGCGCATGTTGCCAGTTCTACTCCAACATGTCCCACAAGCTTGCATCTGCCCTGAAGACCATTCCACTCGTCTGGCCGTTTGCAGTCTAGGGTATGGTTGGACCCTTCAAGACCGGTGCAAGCGGTTTCACCCATTTGCTCGTAGCAGTCGACAAGTTAACCAAGTGGATCGAAGCCAAGCCCATCAAAAACCTTTGTGTAGGAACTACCGTCAGTTTTCTCACGGAGTTGATATTCAGATATGGAGTTCCTCACAGCATTATCATAGATAACGGGTCCAACTTTGATTCTGATGAGTTCAAGGCATTCTGTGTGTCCCAAGGCACTCGGGTTAACTATGCGTCTGTTCCACACCCGCAGTCGAATTGACAAGAAGAGATGGCGAATGGTTTGATCCTCCAAGGGTTTAAACCCCGACTGATGCATGACCTTTAGCATGCTGATGGTGCTTGGGTGACTGAATTACCGTCCGGTCTCTAGGGACTGAGAACAACGCTGAACCGGTCGACTGGCCGAACCCCTTTCTTCCTGGTGTACGGCCCCGAGGTTGTGCTTCGGAGTGACTTGCTGCAAAATGCCCCCTGAGTGGAACTCTTCTCAGAAGCTGAAGCAGAGCAGGCACGCAAAGATGTAGTTGATCTCTTGGAAGAGGAACGCGAGATGGTTTTGATTCGGTCGACCATCTATCAGCAAGATCTACGCTGATTCCATGCTCGTAACACCAGAGGTCGAGCATATCAGGAAGGAGACCTTGTGCTCCGAGTGGATCATAAACGGCCCCACAAGCTCGCTCTGGCCTGGGAAGGTCCCTTCATCATCATCAAGGTGCTTCACAATGGAGCGTACCACATCTACAACGTAGCCAAGAACATGGACGAGCCACGCACATGGAATGCAGAGCTGCTTCGTCCTTTCTATACTTAAGGTTCACTCGACCCGATGAGTTGTAATGAGTACTTCAGTTTGCTTTTCAAAGACAAGATTTTTACAGTATCCTAATGGTTGATTCCCCATAACCATTTGTGTCCAAATCCCCCCAGTGGGTGCCTTAGACGTGAACCTGATTCGCCTAAGTTAAAAAACATTCCGAGTGGAGAGCGATCCTCCCACTCAGAGGCTTAGCTGCGACCCCGTAATCGCCTAAGTGAAAAACATTCCGAGTGGAGAGCAATCCTCCCACTCGGAGGCTTAGCTGCGACCCCGTAATCACCGAAGTGAAAAACATTCTGAGTGGAGAGCAATCCTCCCACTCGGGGGCTTTGTTGCGACCCTGTAATCGCCTAAGTTAAAAACATTCCGAGTGGAGAGCAATCCTCCCACTCAGAGGCTTAGCTGCGACCCCGTAATCACCTAAGTTAAAAACATT
>NC_041385.1:780020852-780070699 GCF_002162155.2 Triticum dicoccoides
TTCCGAGTGGAGAGCAATCCTCCCACTCGAGGGCTTTGCCACGACCCCGCAATCTCCTAAGTTAAAAACATTCCGAGTGGAGAGCAATCCTCCCACTCGGGGGCTTAGTTGCGACCCCATAATCGCCTAAGATAAAAACATTCCGAGTGGAGAGCAATCCTCCCACTCGGAGGCTTAGCTGCGACCCCGTAATCGCCTAAGTTAAAAAATACATTCCGAGTGGAGACAATCCTCCCACTCGGGGGCTTAGCTGCGACCCCGTAATCGCTTAAGTTAAAAACTATTCGAGTGGAGAGAAATCCTCACAATGTGTGCTCCATCCCGATCCGCAAGGACGACGAGGTGTCGATTTAACACCTCGTATGAGCTGCACCACAAATACAACGTGCGCTCCATCCCAATCCGCAAGGACGGCGAGGTGTCGATTGACCACCTCGTATGGGCTGCATCACAAGTACAATGTATCTTCCATCCTGTTCCGCAAGGACGACGAGGTTTCAGGTCCACTCGACGAAAGGTGAAAAGATCAAGTTCACTCGGAGTCGAAAGACATTCAGAAACAATAAAAGCAAAAGCCATGATATTCAAGGAGAACCAAGTTCAGATAAAGCCCGCAAAAGTTCAGAACCGCGACGGGCAGAAGTACTCAGGCATCAAGCCTGAAAGAGTTTAACGGTTACATAAACCACTCGGCATTCAGAGGAAAATAAAGGTAGGACATAATGTTTCTGTTCACTCAGCAGGAGAAGGACTTGCTAGCTCACAGAAACTGTCAAGGTCAATGCTGTCTGTGATGCGGGTGGCGGCGTCAAGGAAGGTGTCCATAAAGGACTAGAAAGTGAGCTTCTTGGTGTTTGCCACCTTGAGGGCCGCCAGCTTGTCTTCTTTGACATCCTTGCAGTGCACTAGGACCAGTGACAGAGCGACGTCAACACCACAATGAGCAGATGAATTCTTCCATTCCTACATTCGACCAGGGATTTGTTTCAGTCGACTCATCAGAGACTCCAGATCCTGTGAGAGTTCCACCTGAGGCCAGAGTTCAGCATCAATCCATGTCATTGCAGCCTTCAGTCGAGCAAGATAATCCACAACACTGTTCACACGAGATTCCAACTACAACACGTGCATTGCAACATTATCCTTGACATGAGAGTTGATGGGGTCAAGACCCGTTTCGACTCGCCTAGTTTCCGCTTCAAAGTCTTGGCAAAGTTCTGCACAGTCGGAAAAGAAGTGACTCGACAGTTTAACAAGGCGTGTCAATCAACATCAACAAACCAGTCGGGCAGGAGGAAATACCTTCAAGCTTCAAGACCAATTTCGCAGCAAGCTGCCCTAGATAAGATTCCAGTTTGCCCTTCTTGGCCTTAAGGCTTCCAACTTCATCGGTCAAGTTCTCCTTGTCTTTCTTCAGCCGCGCAACCTCTTGGTTGGCCTTAGAAACAGCGGTCTTCAACTGGGAGTTCTCTTCCAACTTGCTGACTGAAGCCAGCTTCTTGTCCGCATGTGATGTTTTCTCTCGCACCTCCTTCTGGGCCGCGGCAAGATCCTGATCCTTCTTCTCCAGAGCTTGGTTCATTTTGTCTAAAGAAATAACATTCTTCAGACGAGCTTGAAGTTGACGATTTTCACTACGCACATCTGTTCGAGTGGAATCACTCGGTTCAAAGAGACTGGAAAAAGAGATAGAGAATCATAAGGTGGATGAGTGGTTACGTCCCATGATAGTTGTTTCATCATGGGCCTTTTTGAGGTTCTTCTTTGCCAATTCCAGATCAAGGCTGAAGCTGATCTGCTTCTTATTCAGCTCAGAAAGTTGAGCTCCAAGATCACAAGACTTCTGCAGTCAGCAAATAAGATATGTCAGTCGACAGAAACAAAAGTCAATCACAACGAAAATTGTTCTAAGACTACCACTGAATCAAACATTCAACAGTAGTCTCGGGGACTACACTAAGTGGGCGCACTTGGCGTGCCCCCACTGGTCTGGTTTTACACTCGACATGGTCTGCCTAGCATGAGTAAAAAAAGAAGAGAGATATTTTCAGACCCCAGCCGACTACAAAGCAGTCGACCGCGGTCTCAGGGACTACACCCAGTGGGTGCACTCTGCATGCCCCCACTAGTTCGGAAAAACACTCGACTCAACCTAGTCGACCCAAATGAAAGAGCTATTCAGTTCTAAAGTAGAAACACCCCAGTTGGTGATTGGATGCGAAATGCAGATCCATAAATGCACATAATAAGTTCCGAAACGCTCATCCAAGGACACCATATGGACAGTGAAGCAACAGTGGCAACTATTATTGCTCAAGGGACCAGTTGGAAATTAACTAACCTTAAAGTTGGCTTGCAGAGCGGTGCTGGCACTGTAAGCAACCTGACTGGCCTCATGAACCACCTTCATCTGCTCCATCACGAGATTTACCTGGAGAAGAGCCTCCCTGGCGATACTCAGTGGGTCGTCTGGAGTCTGGTATGAAGCGAAGAGCGATGATGGCAGTTCAGTTGGAGCACTCACATGGTCGGATGCGTGGAGTTGTACTGGAGCGACAGGGCCCTGAGCGGTCAACCCCCAAGGACGGTCAGTCGACAATGGATCAGCAAAGGTAACATTGGTCCGAGCCAGATCTCCGGGTCGCTGGACCACTGTCTCAGGCACCGATGTCGATTGAGGCACCTGACCCTTGGTCGTCTTCCCGCTTGAAGCTCTGCCCCTCCTTCTCCTCTCCCTCAGAGGCACTTCTTCTTCATCATCATCTGGAAGTTCAATGACGTCCCATGGAGCTGCAACAAAAATCAACCTTAAGAGTTCACTCGACAGACAATCCAGTCGGTAGAACAAATTCAAGCTGGAAAGGGCGTACCAACTTTGGAGGTGGCCGTGTCACTGGTCTCCTCATCACCTTGGGCCTTTTCAACATCCATATCAGTCGCAGAAGTTGTAGGGCTGGAAAAGTTCATAATCCACTCGGTCAAAGCAGAAGTATTAGTCGGAAGAAGAAGTCATAGAAAGACAAGAGCACTTACCCAGAAGCAACAGGAACGCCCATCTTGATCTTGGGCAAGGTCTTCCGAGCCCTCGAAGGGACGACCTTGGGTTGTTTGGCGACCTTCTCCGCCGGCTCCGGAGTTGACGTCTGAGTGCGCTTCTGCGTTTGAGTACTTGGAGCCACTGTCTTGCCACGTCCGCCCGCAGGATCTTGGAGTTGCTTGGATCGACGCTCTGAACAAGGTGGTGAGTCGAATACCTCGTCGTCGTTCGACTCATTACTTTCCTCCTCGTCATTGTCTTCTGGAGATTGCCAGTCACCACTTTCTTCCATGCTGTCCTCTCCCTCCTGGTCTTGCTCCAGAGCTTGTTCACCATTGGGCATGGAGTACATCTCAGTAAAAAACTACAAGACAAATCAGTCGGACAAATATTAGTCGGATTCAGAGGCAAGTGCAAAACATATGGAAGTATAGTCGGTAACAGAGATCATGTCGGCGGTTGGGTGCGACATATGCCAATGGATGGATTATCATGGTGGGAGCGAGTAGAATGTCGCCGGTGCCTGGAAGCGGGATGAGGCATAGGCACGAACGCAGGCGTACCTTACCCAGGTTCGGGGCTTTCCGAGGAGATAACACCCCTAGTCCTGCTCTGTGGGGTCTCTGCATGATCACTAAGGCACAAGTGATACAAACGTGCTCCTTGAGCTGTATGCTAGAGGTAGGAGAAGGCAAGGCTAGCTCTCTCCTGCTCTAGGGGAATGGATAGTTCTAAGGAAGTGGGAACCCTTTGCATGGGTGCCCTGGGGGGTTTATATAGACCTACCCCCCAGGGGTACAATAGTAATCCAGTCAGGTGCTGGGCCCGGCTGTTAGTGCCTCTGACCTCCAGCTTCTCCGCCGACTATTGGGGCCGGCCGCCTGGTGGGCCCCGCCGGCTGGTCTGGTACGGAGCCGACAGGCCGCTCCCACCGCTGGCGGGTCTGGTCGGTGGCTTCTCACTGTAGTCGTGCTGCCAATGACGTAGGCTTGGTCAGCTCAGCGTGGCTACAGTCCCGCCGCCTGGCAGGAGATCACTGTAGCCACACCTGGTCTCATCAGGTTAATGGTGCACTTGCTTCGGGGGAAAGGACGGACGCCTGCTGGAGGCCGGTGTCGGTGTCAAAACCGGCGGATCTCGGGTAGGGGGTCCCGAACTGTGCGTCTAGGCGGATGGTAACAAGAGACAAGGGACACGATGTTTTACCCAGGTTCGGGACCTCTTGATGGAGGTAAAACCCTACGTCCTGCTTGATTGATATTGATGATGTGGGTATTACAAGAGTAGATCTACCACGAGATCAAGGAGGCTAAACCCTAGAAGCTAGCCTATGGTATGATTGTTGTTCGTCCTATGGACTAAAACCATGCGGTTTATATAGACACCGGAGAGGGCTAGGGTTACACAGAGTCGGTTACAATGGTAGGAGATCTACATATCCGTATCGCCAAGCTTGCCTTCCACGCCAAGGAAAGTCCCATCCGGACACGGGACGAAGTCTTCAATCTTGTATCTTCATAGTCTTGGAGCCCGGCCGATGATGATAGTTCGGCTATCCGGACACCCCCTAGTCCAGGACTCCCTCAGTAGCCCCCGAACCAGGCTTCAATGATGACGAGTCCGGCGCGTATATTGTCTTTGGTGTTTGCAAGGCGGGTTCTCCTCCATATTCCATGTGTTTGCCGAACAGTGTCCGGCTTCCTTATAAATATTGCGCCCCTTGGCTTCTACGTCCAATAATGGCCCTCTTCCACGTGTCGTATGAATGCGAAAAGCCAGGGTATTTTTACGTTTTACCCCTAGCTGCGCGAATAAGCTGCCTATAAGAGAGGCGAGGATCCAGATCCGAATCACACCATCCTCCTTCCGCAAGTACTCATCGAAGCGCATCTGACAAAAATCCATTCCAACATGGACAGTCGACGTGGCTCCTCCTCTCGCGCTCCCAGTCCTCAGCCAGGAGATTGGAGGAGATGTTCAGTCCCGCACAGCGAGTTAGTGACGCTCCAAGCAGAGGGATACCTTCCCCCAGCCTTTATGGTTCCAGTTCAAGCCGGACTGGCCACCTACAAGGGTGGGAAGCAGGCGGAGAGCGTCCCCAATCCCTCCAAAGGAGAGCGGGTATGCTTCGTCCCCTACCTAATAAGGGGACTCGGATTTCCCATACATCTGTTTCTCCGGGGGCTCCTGGAGTTCTATGGACTCCAACTTCACCACCTCACACCTGCCTCCATCTTGCACATCGCAGGCTTTGTAGCCCTTTGCGAGCTGTTCTTGGGCATCGAGCCCCATTTTGCGCTGTGGAAGAGATTGTTTTGCCTCGTACCCCGTTCTCACGAGGGGTCGATATATCAAGTGGGCGGAGCCGAAATATGGCGCATCGCCGGGACCGGGTATCTATCCGGAACCCCGAAGAAGGCGTCCGAAGACTGGCCTTCGGAATGGTTCTATATGGAAGATGCCCCGCTGCTGGATCCAGTTCGGATCGGCATCCCGGAGTTTAGTAACGCTCCTCTGAAGAAACGCCTGAGTTGGCGCCCGCGGAGCCCTCAACGGGAAGAAGATAGGAGCGTCCAATATCTAATGGGCCGGATAAGGTTACTGGCCCATTCCGGATTGACCATGATTGGAGTCATAGCCACATGCATTATGCGAGGGGTGCAACCGCTCCAATATAGGGGCCACCTCATGTGGGATTTCAACGGGGAGAATGACGCCACCCGTCATGGCCGCAAGGGGCCGGGATCGACCGCCGATCTGGTGAAGATCCTGTACGGCTTGTACAAGGGGGAGAAGGAGGACTTCCTCCGCACGAGTCCATTGAATGGATTCTCCATGAATAACCCTCGGAGCTGGGTAAGCGGACGTTTATATATCCGATCCGTGCTTTCAAAGTTAAGTGTCTTACTTTATGATTTCGACGCAGGAACTGCGCCGGGATGTGGAGGGCATACAAAGCCCGACTCCACAACCCGAGGATCCGGGAAGATCCCTTGATCCGGCCTCCGGAGAGGATCCGGACATAAAGGTGGAACTGATTGACGGGGTGTTCCACCAACTCAGCATAGACAATGCTCTAGTCGCCATTACGGCTGACTACCCCGGTTTATCTCCGGCTTCCCAGGTGAGTATGACCGAAGTCCTGACACCATTACTTTTTAAATGCTTATTTCTGACCACTGTATACCAACGGTTCTTCGCAGGAGGTGCCTTTACGGCAGGAAGCCGAGCCCGCGGCGACTGACCAACCAGGGTTAGTGCGGCCCAGCAGGCGTAAGAGGAGTGCGGCGCGAATCGAAACGTCGCCGCAAAGGTATAGCGCACCATTATCTTTAAGGGAAATACTCCTGGGAGGTATATTAATGCTCATGATTCCTCCAGGAGAAAGAGCGCTCGCCAGACTGTGCCCGGAGAGGTTGCCAACCAAGCCTCCGCCAGCCAGGCTCCAACACCTGGTCCGGAGGGGGAGGCGAGCGCAAGGCGCGAGTCGGATGCTCCTCCAATGGAGGATGCCGACAGGCTGTCCGCCACCAGGTCTGAAGTGGAGAGCGCCATGAATCACAGGCGCCGCCGGATAGTTCTTCGTGATGCGTGCTTCTCCCCAAAGGCGTTGAATGCCTTTAATGCGGGAGATGCGCACCTCCGTGCTGCTCAAGATGGTTTAACCAGAGCCATGGAACAGTATGTGAAAGACATACGGGTGAGGAATTTTAGTAGTTATATATGCCAGTAGCCCCCGAGACTTAAAATAGTTAAACTAACTGATTTAAGGATCATTTGTTATGCAGGATCTTACGGAGAAGAATACCCACCTATCGCAGGAGCTTCAAGAATGCATGGCCCAACTTGAGGCCGCACTAGCCGCCGCTGGGGGAGCCATAGAGACCCCCTCTAGTAATACATATTTCGAAAAGATAAGTAGTTTATGAAGTGCGGCGTGTGCGTTTAGTCTGACAATAATATTGCAGAGGGTGCCGGACTAGATCCGGACAAGCAACATCTGCTGCGCCAGCTGAAGGCCGGCGAGAAGGTGCTTATGAGGGTGCAGCAGGAGAGGAACAAACTCCAAGATGCCAACACCCAGCTGGGCGAAGAACTAAAAGATGTTCGGGTCCAGCTGTCTAACTCCGTAAAGGAGAATCGGCGGCTTCGTCGCGGCATTTACAGTAAGTGCTTGAGCAAACTCTTTTGAAAAGAAGAGTTCGGCGAGGAAGTCGATTGACAAAAATGTGTCTGTAGGTGTGCTCACGGGTTGTCCGGTGGAGGAAATGCCTGGTTCCACGGGTGACCTTCTTCCCGAGCTACTGCAACTGCACGAACATGTCCGGCAGGTGATGAACGGCGTCGTTCAGGCCTTATGGCCGTCCGTCTCCCTACCCGAGGGTCTTGGAGGGCTTGCTGAGAAGCTTTAGGGAGTACGACAGCGCTTTCGTCTGTGGAAGATATCGGCCTGCCGTCAAGGCGCCAGGGAGGCCTGGGCCATGGTGAAGACGCGGTACACGAAGGCTGATCCAAACCACATGGCCGAGGTCGGACCTGTGGGGCCCGATGGGAAGGAGATCCATGTGAGCCTGATGTACGGCCAAGTAGAGTTGGCCGCGAAATATTCCCAACGGGACTGTAAACTAGACAGCCTGTTAGATGGGATTGAAGAGGAGTACAATCAGTCAGTTTGACGATGTAATTTAAAATGACATGTAAAATGCCTTCTAGCCGGATTGTAGATCGTTTGTCTTTGCGGACCTTTTCGCTTCAACCTCGGGACCCAACAGTCCGGAGTGTGTCCGAATACCCTCACGGTTATACAAAAACTGGGGCATGCATGGAGACCAGGCGTAGGGGTCATAAGTGCTTTATCAGACAAGTGCCCAACTAGCTATGTTATATTACATGGTTAGTAAGAAACATCTTCCAGGGAGAATAGTTTCATTAGGGGTTCCTTTCCCTGGGAGGCATGCCCTAAAGTGCATGTCCGGACTGCGAAAAGAGTAGAAAAAGCATCTGGGGGCAGATAAATAAATAAGTAATAAATCATCTTTCAAGTCACTGACCGAATATTCCCTTAAGAACGCTAGCCTTCGGCTTCACCCAGTCTGAGGTACACATCCGGCTGACCCGGCAGTAACAATCGCATAGGTGCTCCCTTTACCTCCTAGCCGAACAATCGGGAACATAGGGGTAAGCATAGGAGCCAGGCAACCCAGCTTGGCCAAAACTTAAGTCATATCGATGCATATAATGGTGAGTAAAAGTTACATGCGGAAGTATGACGCATGTGTTGGGCATGAAGCCCGTATAAATAAGCTTCTGTTAAAGAAGCCCCCAGGTATAACGTGTGCGAGTAACGCATCAAGTGTGTGCGAACAATGCGCAGATCAGACCTCAAAGGCTTTTACTGAAAGAGGGAGGAAAAAGGAGGGAAACAAAAGACAGCGAAAAAATATGAAAGGTGGACGGAGGAAGGAGACGAACTCTGAGTCCGGCGCTAGGCGTAGAATCTTCGGAGACAGGCTGCGTTCCATGGGTTCGGCTCGAGTCGGTTGTCAGATGCGTTGCATAGTCGATATGCAACGCCGGTAAGGACTTGGTCGGTGATGAAGGGACCTTCCCATTTGGGCTTAAGTTTGTCCTTTTTCTTGTCCGGCAGGCATAGAACTAGCTCGCCAACATTGTAAGTTTTGGCCCGTACTTCTCTGCTTTGATATCTTCGAGCCTGCTGCTGATAGAATGCGGAACGGGATTTTGCCACGTCGCGCTCCTCCTCTAAGGCATCCAAACTGTCCTGCCGATCCAACTCGGCTTCTCTTTCTTCGTACATGCGCACGCGAGGTGAGTCATGACTTATGTCGCAGGGCAAAACTGCCTCTGCGCCGTATACCATAAAAAATGGTGTGAATCCGGTAGTGCGGTTTGGCATGGTCCGCAGCCCCCAGAGTACGGAGTCGAGCTCCTCTACCCAGTGCGTGTTAGATTCCGTGAGGGACCGCACTAATCTGGGTTTAATGCCGCTCATGATTAGACCATTTGCTCGTTCGACTTGACCGTTAGTTTGAGGGTGATAGACTGAAGCGTAGTCGAGCTTGATGCCCATGTTTTTGCACCAGAGTTTAACCTCGTCGGCCGTGAAATTCATGCCGTTATCAGTGATGATGCTGTGGGGGATGCCAAAACGGTGTACTACCCCGGATATGAAGTCTATCACGGGTCCGGATTCTGCCGTTTTAACTGGCTTGGCCTCTATCCATTTGGTGAATTTGTCCACCATGATCAATAAGTATTTTTGCTTGTGGGTTCCCCCTTTAAGGGGTCCAACCATGTCAAGCCCCCAGACAGCGGACAGCCAAGTGATGGGTATAGTTTTGAGGGCGGTGGGTGGCATGTGGCTTTGATTAGCAAAGAGTTGGCAACCGACGCATCGTTGGACTAAGTCCTGAGCATCTGCCCGGGCTGTCGGCCAATAAAATCATGTACGGAAGGCCTTGCCTACAAGGGCCCGGGCTGCGGCGTGGTGCCCGCCGAGTCCGGCGTGAATTTCAGCCAGGAGATTTCACCCTTCCTCTTTGGAGATACACCTTTGAAGGACTCAGGTTGTGCTTTTCTTATAAAGTTCTCCCTCATGGACCTTGTAGGCTTTAGATCGCCGAACTATGCAGCGGGCCTCATTTTGGTCTTCGGGAAGTTCCTACCTAATTAAGTAGGCTACGAATGGTTCCATCCATGGGGCAATTACTGCCATTATTTCGTGGGCTGAAGGTGTTATTTCATTGGTTGAGCCACCGATTGTGTCAGAATGTTCCGTGTTGGGTGGTGCAGTTGGTTCTGGGTTATTATTTCCGGACTCCTCTTCCCATAATACGGATGGCTTAAAGAGCCGCTCCAGGAAGATGTTTGGAGGGACGGCGTCGCGTTTTGCGCCGATGCGTGCCAACACGTCTGCTGCCTGGTTATTATCCCGGGCTACATGGTGGAATTCGAGTCCTTCAAACCGAATTGACATTTTTAGGACGGCGTTACGGTAGGCTGCCATTTTCGGATCCTTGGCGTCAAAGTCTCCATTTACTTGGGATATTGCGAGGTTTGAATCCCTGCGCACCTCTAGGCGCTGAATACCCATGGAGATTGCCATCCGGAGACCATGTAGAAGGGCCTCGTATTCGGTTGCGTTGTTGGAGTCCATGTATATTATTTGAAGTAAGTATTGGACCGTGTCTCCGGTTGGGGACGTCAAGACGATGCCAGCCCCCAAGCCGGCCAATATTTTGGAGCCGTCGAAATGCATGATCCAATTGGAGTATGCGCCGTACTCTTTAGGGAGTTCGGCTTCGGTCCATTCGGCGATGAAGTCAGCCAAAACTTGCGACTTTATTGCTCGCCGTGCTTTGTAGGTTATGTCAAATGGTAAGAGCTCAATGGCCCATTTTGCAATCCTGCCCGTCGGGTCGCGGTTGTTTATAATGTCGTTGAGAGGTACTTCGGAGGCCACTGTTATGGAACACTCTTGAAAGTAGTGTCGCAGCTTCCGGGATGCCATGAACACCGCGTACGCTATCTTTTGATAATGTGGGTACCGGGACTTGCATGGAGTTAAGACAGTGGATACGTAGTACACTGGTTTTTGAAGAGGGAATTTATGCCCTTTTGTTTCTCGTTCGACGACGAGTACCGAGCTGACAACTTGATGTGTTGCCGCGATATATAATAACATCGGTTCGCCCAGGTTGGGCGCGGCCAGGACCGGATTTGTTGCCAATATGGCCTTAATTTCTTCGAGTCCGGCCGTGGCGGCACCCGTCCATTCGAAGTCTTCGATGCGCCGGAGGAGGCAATAGAGGGGCAGTGCCTTTTCTCCCAAACAGGAGATGAAGCGGCTTAGAGCCGCCATGCATCCAGTTAGTTTTTGTATTTGTTTGAGGTCTTTTGGGATATCCAATTGTGACAGAGCTCGGATCTTGGCTGGGTTTGCTTCAATTCCTCTACCGAATACAATGAAGCCCAAGAGCTTTCCGGCTGGTACACCGAAAACACATTTTTCTGGGTTGAGCTTAATGTCATATGCTCGGAGGTTGTCAAATGTAAGCCTCAAATCGTCTACTAGAGTTTCGACATGTTTGGTCTTAACGACCACATCGTCTACGTATGCCTCCACTGTTTTGCCTATCTGGGTAGCCAGACATGTCTGAATCATGCGCTGATATGTTGCGCCAGCGTTTTTGAGTCCAAAGGGCATTGTGTTGAAGCAGAATGGTCCGTATGGAGTAATGAATGCCGTCGCGGCCTGGTCCGTTTCCGCCATCTTGATTTGATGGTATCCAGAATATGCGTCGAGGAAGCACAATGAATCATGCCCTGCGGTTGCATCGACGATTTGGTCGATGCGGGGGATGGGGAAAGGATCCTTTGGACAGGCCTTGTTAAGGTCTTTGAAATCGACACAAAGGTGCCAGGATTTGTCCTTTTTTGGTACCATTACCAGGTTTGCTAGCCAGTCCGGATGTTTTATATCTCTGATAAATCCGGCTTCTAAGAGTTTGGCTAGCTCCTCTCCCATTGCCTGTCTTTTGGGTTCGGAAAATCACCGAAGAGCCTGTTTGACTGGCTTGAATCCTTTTAGGATATTTAGGCTGTGTTCTGCCAGCCTGCGTGGGATTCCCGGCATATCTGAAGGGTGCCAGGCAAAAATGTCCCAATTTTCCCGAAGGAATTCTTGTAGTGCGGCTTCTACATCAGGGTTTAATTGTGCCCCAATGGAGGCCGTCTTTGTGGGGTCCATTGGATGGACCTGGAATTTGACTATTTCGTCTGCTGGTTTAAAAGAGGTGGACTTAGATCTCTTATCGAGTATCACATCGTCCCTATTCACCGTGGAGCGCAGCGCAGTGAGTTCCTCTGCCGCTAGGGCTTCGGATAGTACCTCTAGGGCTAGTGCAGCTGTCTTATTTTCAGCGCGGAGTGCTATATCTGGATCACTGACAAGAGTGATGATTCCATTGGGCCCGGGCATTTTAAGCTTCATGTACCCGTAATGGGGTATAGCTTGGAAAATTGTGAATGCCTCTCGCCCTAACAAGGCGTGATATCCGCTGCCGAACGGGGCCACTTGGAACATGACCTCCTCGGACCTGTAATTGTCCGGTGAGCCGAACACTACATCTAGTGTGATTTTTCCTGTGCAGCGTACTTCCTGACTAGGGATTATTCCTCTAAAGGTTGTGCTGCTTCGCTCAATGCGGCTCCAGTCTATTTCCATTTTTTAGAGGGTTTCCTCGTAGATGAGGTTTAATCCGCTGCCGCCATCCATGAGTACCTTGGTAAGACAAAAGCCGTCCACTATCGGACGGAGGACCAATGCGGCTGGTGCTCGGGCTGTTCGGAATTTAGGTTCGTCGCTGGTGTTGAAGGTGATAGCCGTGTCGCTCCATGGATTTGTTGTTGCTACTTGGTAGACTTCGGCAAGGCTGCGGATTGTTCTTTTCCGCATATTATTTGATGCGAAAGTCTGGAAGACTGTTAATACCGTACTGGTACTGTTGGGCTGGTTACCCGGGGCTAGAAAACCTTCGCCACTTTTGGCCACCTGTCGTAGTATCCAACATGCTCAAAGTCTATGTGTTGGAGTGGCGCCCTCTGTACTATGGATTTTACAGGGTCCGTTGAGCCATCCCTCCAGTACGGTTCCGTGCCCTTTAGGGGGTTTTTGCTTTTTGGTTTTTGACCCAGGTGCTTGAGTATGACGCACCCTTTTATTTCGAACTAGGGTTATGTTCAGGGCCGGATTGTCCCAAAACCTGGTTTCGGTTTTCCAGGCACTCTCCATCACACAGTATTTTTGTACTATGGTCGCCAGGTAGGCGAAGCGTGTAACTTTGCGATGACTTATGGCGTTCATGATTCCCTTGTCCGTGCAACTGTTGCAGAAAATTGAGATTGCGCTTTCCTCACGGCAGTCCTTTATCCTGTCCATAACCAAGAGGAATCTGGCCCAGTAATGATGTATTGTTTCATCGGGCTCTTGCCGTATTTGAGATAGATCGCTTATGTTTGGGTGGGCGGGCGGAATTAAATTCGGAATCCCGCCCAATCTAAGGCTCAAAGGCCGAGAAGTTTCCGGATTTGGAAGCTTGGATTGCTGGATGTTATCCAATAAATCTAGTCCGATGCCATACTTTAGGTTCAGTACTTGATTGACGTCCATCCCTCCGCGGGAATCCGGCATGGAGGGATCGGGAATCCGGACATAACTGGTCTTTAACATAGAAGAAGAGTCGCCGCGTTGTTCCTCTACCACAGTAACGTGGTGGGTAGCATGGGGAGAGTTAATTTCTCTCAGATCGGTTTTAAGCCCAATCTGATCATAGTCTGTAGCGACTCCAAGGTGGCGATGCGATCCATAAGCTCATTTATGGAGGAGAGCTCCATCGGATCTAGCTGCTCGGCGAGTTCCGAGTTGACGTGAAGGTCGCTTTTGATGACCTGAGAGGTCATTGTCGGAGCGGTGGCCGAACAGGCGGTCATAAGAAAACCACCAAGCCGGATAGTTTGGCCGGTGGCCAAAGCTCCCTTGGCGACGGCGCTGTCTTTAAATACGGGAAAAGGCATCCCTCCTGATTGCGACGGCACAGAGGAACTCTCAATGAAAGCACCAATGTCGGTGTCAAAACCGGCAGATCTCAGGTACGGGGTCCCGAACTGTGCGTCTAGGCGGATGGTAATAGGAGACAAGGGACACGATGTTTTACCCAGGTTCGAGCCCTCTTGATGGAGGTAAAACCCTACGTCCTGCTTGATTGATATTGATGATGTGGGTATTACAAGAGTAGATCTACCACGAGATCAAGGAGGCTAAACCCTAGAAGCTAGCCTATGGTATGATTGTTGTTCGTCCTATGGACTAAAACCATCCAGTTTATATAGACACCGGACAGGGCTAGGGTTACACAGAGTCGGTTACAATGGTAGGAGATCTACATATCCGTATCGCCAAGCTTGCCTTCCACGCCAAGGAAAGTCCCATCCGGACACGGGACGAAGTCTTCAATCTTGTATCTTCATAGTCTTGGAGTCCGGCCGATGATGATAGTTCGGCTATCCGGACACCCCCTAGTCCAGGACTCCCTCAGCCGGCCTTCCCCAGGTCCGACTGGTTCGGCATCCACCGTCTTCTGTGGCGTCACTGCCCGATAGGGCCTACAGCCTACGGGCCGTACCGACATGTCGTCGTGGGGAATAGGGCTCCTCCTGTCCGGAGTAACGTCAGGAGGGAGAGGCAACATTGCCACGTCGTGCGGAGATCTCTGCCTGTACGGGGCACTGTGGCCACGCCCTACCCGAGATTCGAGGGCGAGGGGCTTTACTGTAGCCACGCTCTATCTCGTCCTCATGATGGGGGCATAGACTCTGAGGGCACCTCTGGAAGCCGGTCAACTGGAGCCGGACGCTCTTGGTGTTGTCTGCTGGTGGTTGGCAGTCCTCCAGTTGCCGACCATTGTGCTAGACGGCCCCCAGAGGGCGGAGCTTCAGCTTGGGTCACTACGGGGCGAAGCTGGCCCAAAGTTTTGTCATGTCCAGGGACTTGGGTGAGGCTACCCGTGGCCCATTACTCTCATAGTAGTCCCCGAAGCCGGTGGGGCGTTGTGGTTGAGGGGACGCGAAGTCTCAACGGCTTCCCCCCTCACCGAGCTCCAGGAGAAAGTTCGATCCGCCTTACGGTGCGCCGACTGCTGGAACTGACTTTGACAAGGTGGGATCATCGGCCAATTTTGAACTCCAAGGCGGGAAAATAGGTGGCGTGCCTGCTAAGCTTCCCAGTGTCGTCGCCCGCCACAAGCACGCCACGCGGCACGCGCCAGCCCAACCAGCCTGCCACTCCACGCTCCTGATGGGACGTGACAGTGGGCCGGGCCTGCAACTACCAGGCCTCGGCACGTGGGCGGATCCGCTGCGCCGAGGTGGGCGGTTGCGATTCCCACGAGCGTTCAAGGCGCAGTAAGTTCGCGCGGTAAACGGGGGGTCATGGGGTCGCGGGCACAGTTAATCCCATGATCACACGCCCCGTCCCCTCGGCTTCGTAGCCCGAGGGCTATAAGTATGGGGAGGAAGGGGAGCAACGGAGCACGCGCACTCTCCTCCCCTCACTCTCTTACTCCTCTTGCTCTCTCCGCCATTGCTGTTGTCGCCGCTCCGTGCTTACCACTGTTCACCACCGCCGTTCGCCTCCTCTCATCGCAGCCCCGCCTGAAGTCATGGCGCGCGAGAAGGGCGGCGACTGGGACGGCTCGACGGTGATTGAAGACCACATCTCCTTCCTCCGGGATACGCACCGGATGCCCAACGCGGCGTTCGTCAAGGCGCGGGTGCCACCGGAGGAGGAGATTTCGCCGACGCCGAGGGGAAACAAGTGGGTCGTCTTCCGCTCGCACTTCCTCCGCAGCTTTGGCCTTCCGGAAAGTGGCTTCCTCCGCTTGTTCACGGACTTCTACCACGTCCAGCCGCATCATCTGATGCCCAACACCGCGACCCTGCTCTTCGCCTTCGTCACGGCGTGCGAGGGCTACATCGACATCCTCCCCACACTTGAGCGGTGGGGAGCATTCTTCTATGGCAAACTCGGCGGCCGAATGCAGTGGGTTCGTCGCCGTGCGCTGGCCGGCGAAGAGGAATGCCTTCCCCGTCACCAAACTGTCATAGTCAGTAAAACTGTGGCAGCAATCTTATTTTTATGTTGAGAACATCGATCCAACTGTCGACATCATCAACCTGCCGTCCTATGAGGCTAGCCCCCCAGTTGGGCCCCGGCCCAACTGGGGCTACAAGCCAAAGCCGGTGTTGGCGGAAACGGCAGCCGTCATCGGCCGACTCCGGGTGCTCCAGGAGTCGGAGGGCCTCGTGGCCTCCGACCTCCTCATCGCCTTCGTCGAGCGCTGGGTCCTCCCGCTACAGGGCCGCCCTCACCTGATCTGCCGGATGAGCGGGCATTGGGACCCAAGCAGGTTGTGCATGAAGGAGATGCCGACTGCTGAGGTTGCGATGATGGTGAACGAGATCTCCGACCTCAAGGTGTCGGAGGGAGACTGGCGGTTCGGGAAGCGGCCATATTCTCGCGACAACCCGCCGCCTGCCGTAAGTCCCTTGACTTCTTTTTGTAGTTCTAACTTTTAGTCTTGCACCTGGTGTGACGCGACTCTTTTTCTGGAGTGCAGATTTACATGTCCACGGCGAGGGCCGCCATCGTGGGGCCGGATGGTGACTACCTGCCGGACCGGGCAGTGAGCGACATGGACAATCCCGACTTGGGGGCAGCCGCCCTGGAGGACGACGCAGCAGGCGGCAGCGACGGAGCAGGCGGCTCCGAGGAGGGCGGCGGCATGGAGACCTGGCCTGATGACGATGACAACAAAGACGAGCCGCGCCCTCCTCGGAGCACCGCCAACACCGACGCAGGCCCCTCTACTGGGCCGCCCGCCCGAGGCGGCAAGCGCAAGAAGAAGCAAGGCGCTGCCCTATTTGGCAGCGCGCCGAAGAAGCCCAAGAACCCGGCCGTGGTGACCAGGCGGAAACCAGCCGAGGCCAAGGTGGCCAAGTTCCAGCTGCAGCCGAAGGTGCCGCTCATGGTGTCAACGTAAGTATCCTTCTTACGTTTCCACCTCTTTGCCGATCTGGCCTAAAAACTTTTTGTCTTGTCTTCTTATCTCAGGGCCCCGCTCTCCCTCGAGAAGTCGGCCGCCGCCTCGGTCATCAGGTCGGCGGAAACCTCCACCACCAGCCGACGGATCGACCCGGCCGCCGACCTCCGGGAGGCACAGCAGCGGAACGCGCGGGAGGCGCGTGAGGAAGAGGCCGACCGCCTGGCGAAGGCGGAGGCAGACAAGGCCGCCGCATCTGCGGCGAGGAAGCTGGCGCAAGCAGAGGCCGACGCAGCAGAGAAGGAGCGGCTTGTAGAGGCCGCGCGCCGCCAGGAGCCACTGCTCGTGACTCCTCTGAACTCCGCGCCACCTCCGCCGGAGTTTGTGGCAACGACTGGAGGAGCCGGCGACGAGCAGCCGGTCATGGAGAGGGAGGACGGCGACGTGGCCATGCCGGACGTCAACGTGCCGCCGCCACCGCCGACCAGCGGACCGCAGGACGAGCAGCCGGCTGCTCCGCTGGTGCCACCATCCGGGGACGCGGTGGTGACGGTCTTGATTCATGAGGTCCGCACACCCGTACGCCACCGTCTTGAAAAAGCGGCCTTGGCACTGCGGCTGCTGGAGGCCGGTGCCGCGAGCTCGTCGGTCCCTGATAACGAGGCGACCAGCACCGCGCCAGCCAGCTGGATACGCGGGGGCGGGACGGGCGCCCTGAACCAGGTGTCCCTCGACGTCTAGGCCAAGCTCCGGGCCAAAGCCGAAGCCCTCAAGCGCTGCAACGAGGCATTCCTGGATTCGCGGGCAGCCATCCACGTAAGTTTCCTACTTTTCTTCATTTCGATCTTCTTGCATCCTTCGTGGGGGCGCGCCAGCGCACCCACTAGGTGTAGTCCCCAAGTTTCGGGCTGGCTGCTGAGCAGGCGGTCCGGAACTTCAACTTGTCGGCGTCGAATGCTAACTTATCTGATATCCGTTCTGCAGGACTACCACAATCTTCGCGCGGTCACCTTCAACTCCAGGGTTGGGGGGCTGGAAAAACAGACCGCAAACTTGTCCGAGAGCCGGAGTAAGCTTTGATTTCCTTTCTTCGCGGGGGCGCACTGGTGCACCCGCAGGCTGTAGTCCCCAAGGTTCGGGCCGACTGCTGAGCAGTCGGGCCGAATCATCCTAGTGACTATATTTTTGCTTGCAACTTCTTGTAGGCGGGGGCGCGATAGCGCACCCGCGGGCTGTAGTCCCCGAGATTCAGGCCGACTACTGAGCAGTCGGGACGAATCTCTCTGGCAACTGCATCCCTCTTCATCATTTGACCGGTATTCTTTCTTCTTTCTTTTTATAGAGGCCAACGCCTTGCAGCAGCAGCTGGGTGAAGCCAATACCGCCCTGCGCGGCAAGGAGGCGGAGTGCAGCAAACTGGCCGAGGAGCGTGACCGGCTAGTCACTCAGCTCGCGGAGCAGGCGGAGGCCCTCAAGATGGCTCAGAGGAGGCAAAGGCGAAGGATACCGACCTCCTTGCCGAGTTCGAGATTGAGCGCTCCGCCTGGGCTGACAAGGAGGCACAGATGACGACCTGCTTCAGCAGCATCGAGGACTTGGTCGATGGTAAGCTTCATCTTCTTTGTTTCTTGTTTTGGGATGCCGGCCCTTATCTAGGCCGATTGCTAGTTTCTGACCCTGGCTTTCCTTGCCTTCTGTCTAAGCAGACTTCTTCCCGGGCCATTCCGTTGCTGCGAACCAGATCATCGAGGCCCAGCGCGAAGAGCAGAGGGCGGAAGGCGTGTAGATTGCCGCTGATGCCCCCCGGACCCTCAACGAGTAGCTCCTCAGCATCCAGGCCCATCTTCGGCCTGCCCACCAGATACTGCGCTGCCTTCAGCGCGTCGGGGCCCAGGCGATCTCTGCCCTCTGGCTGGGTGTGCAGGCTCCACGCACCCCAAGTCGGACTGCCGACTGGCCGGAGCTGGCGGCCGGTTGCCTGGAGGCCTGGAAGGGTTCTGTGGCCCGGGCAGGAGTGCACCGAGCCCTGGAGTTCATCAAGGTGTGGTACCCTGTGCTAGATCTAGCCCAGTTGACCACATTTCGGCTGGAGGCATAGGAGGAGCTGGTGGCGGTGGAGGCCGAGCTTATCAGCAGGGCAACGGCAATCGCCAACTATACCGACACCAGCGTGTTCATCCCGGAGGTGGTCGAAGAAGGTGCCGAAGCGCCGCTAGAGTGGCTCGGGCTGAACCCGGAGGACAGCGAGGATTCGGCTGAAGTGATCGACTCCAGCGACGAGGGGGGGGGGAGGAGGAGGAGGATGAGGAGGACGAAGATGACGTTCCGGAGGCTGGAGCGGACGGTCAGCTTCAACCTGACCGTGCCTCAAGCAATGATCCACGCTCCAAGGCTCCGACCGCTGCTGGAGGCGGCCAGGCGGAGACCGACCAGCCGCCCGCTTCGCCAACGGACGCCACTGACTCTGCCGTCCAACCGTCCACCACCCCAACTAGTGCCGCCGCCTCCGTTGACCAGCTGGAGCCTTCTGCTGCACCCACCGGCACCGCCGACTCCAATGTCCAGCCGGAGCCCTCTGCCGTGCCAACCGGCACTGCCGACCCCACCGTCCAGGCGGAGCCTTCTGCTGCCCCTTAGGATTTTTCTTTTCCTGTTTGCTAGTCCGGACAATTCGGTTAGCTTTGCACAATTCCACCCTTGGGGTGTACATCAAACTCTGCTGAATGCTGGACGATAGGCCTTTATCTTATGTAAATATTTATTGCAATTTACGCTTTGCTTTGCTGGCTTCTAACTTCTATTGCTTTATACTCCTTGCTTTTTTCCTTTGCCGCCCTCCCTTGGCTATCCTCTTGCCAGCCAAACAGCCGCTCTGTGGACTGCGGCTGGGTTGAGTACTTAGCTTTTTGCAGGAGGGCCGGTACTTAGCCATTCGGAGTGTTGGCAAGAGAAGTAGAAGCCGGCCGACCGGGCGCTCGGCAGCCGGCCGAACAGGCGCGGTGCCGGCCTCAACTATATGCATTTTTTCCTTAGTCGTTTTTCATGTGGGCACTGTTTTGCAACCCCTGCCCGCCATGCAGTCGCTCTGCGAGCTGCGGCTTCTAACAAGGGAAGTTTTTGGTGCCAACACACTACTTGTCCGGCTGCAGGAGGCAGCATATAGCAGAAGGCGGCGAGCCTCCGGGCCGACTGGTCAAACCCGGTGCCAGGCGAGAATAATAAAACAATACATACTCATAGGCATAACACTTATCATATAGATGAAAGAGGGTAGTCCCCGAGTTCTTCTCGGGGGACCCGGAGTCTTCGTACTTAATACAAAAGGTAGCATGATACATACTGCTCTCAACTGTAAAACCTTCGGAGGAGGTTTGCGTTCCATGGCCTCTCCGTCTCCTTGCCTGCATCATCTCTTTTGTGTGCTCTGGGCTTCTCAGCATCGATCAGATAGTAGGAATTGTTGCCCAGCACCTTGCTGATGATGAAAGGGCCTTCCAAAGGTGCCGAGAGCTTGTGCTGGCCGGCTGTTCGCTGGATCAGCCGGAGCACAAGGTCTCCCTCTTGGAAGGATCTTGGCTTCACCTTGCGGTTGTAGTATCGGCGCAGACTCTGCTGGTAGATGGCGGACCGGCTGAGTGCCAACAACCGACCCTCCTCCAGCAAGTCGACACCGTCTTCTCGTGCCTCCTTGGCATCCGCCTCGGTGTACATGGTGACTCTTGGGGAGTCAAACTCTTTGTCCGTCGGGATGACGGCTTCAGCACCATAGACGAGGAAAAATGGTGTGAAGCCGGTTGATTTGTTCGGAGTCATGCGCAAGCTCCAGAGGACGGCCGACAGCTCATCGAGCCAGCAGCCGGCCGAACACTCCAGAGGCTCGACCCGTCGGGGCTTGATGCTGGACAGAATGAGGCTGTTTGCTCGCTCAACATGGCCGTTTGACTGTGGGTGGGCAACGGACGCTAAGTCCAGTCGGATGCCCTACGTTGCGCAGAAACGAGCCAAGGCTCCTTTGGCGAAGTTGGTGCCGTTGTCGGTGATGGTGCTATGTGGTGAATTTTTGCACATCCAGCAGTCGGGTGGGCACCTCCGTCTTCTCAATGGCCTTGATCTTCACAGGGTTGCACTCTATGCCGCGCTCTGAGACCAGGAAGCCAAGAAGCTAGCCGGCTGGTACTCCAAAGATGCATTTCTCCGGGTTGAGCCTGATCTGGAATCGGCACAGGTTCTCAAAGGTTTTCTTGAGGTATTCTAGCAGCATGCCATGCTTCTCCGTCTTCACCACCACATCATCCACATAGACATGGGCATTTTTGCCGAGTTGCTTGAGGAGACACTTCTGCATGCAACGCTGAAACGTGGCGCCGGCATTTCACAAGACGAACGTCATGGTCAGGTAGCAGAAGGCTCCAAATGGTGTGATAAAGGCGGTCTTCAGCCTATCGGCTGGGTTCAGCTTTATCTGATGGTAGCCTGAGTATGCATCCAAGAAACTAAACAGATCACATCCGGCTGTGGAGTCTATCACTTGGTCAATTCTTGGTAGGGCAAAGGGATCTTTGGGGCAGGCTTTGTTGAGGCTGGTATAGTCAATACACATGCGCCACTGCTTATTCTTCTTCAACACCAGGACTGGGTTGGCCAGCCATTCTGGAAAGAACATTCCATGATGAATCCGGTTGCAAGAAGCCAAGCTATCTCTTCTCCGACAACTCTTTTCTTTTCTTTCGACAGGCGGCGCAAGGGATGCCTGACCGGCTTGGCGTCAGGTCGGACATGTAACTTGTGCTTGACGAAATCCATTGGAACACCCGGCATGTCTTTGGGAGACCATGCGAAGATGTCCCGATTCTCACGGAGGAAATTGACGAGCTCACTTTCCTATTTGCTGTCAAGGTTTGCACCTATGACAGCGTGCCTCTTCGGGTGCTCCAGGTCCAAGGGTATCTTCTTTGTTTCCTTTGCCGGCTTGAACGAGCCCTCAACCTCTGACTCCTTGGGGATGGGTGACATTTCCGGCTTCTTGCCTGCCATCGCCACCACCCGGTCAAGGAGCCGCTTCTCAGCTGCAACCACGAGGGACTCGTCTAGCCGGCTGCTATCCGCGGCGCAGGCGGTCGGCTTCTTGTAGTCTTTGACTAGAGTCAGGATCCCCTTGGTACTCGGTATCTTCATCTTGAGGTAAGCATAGTGGGGGACTGCCATGAACTTGGCCAGGGCAGGTCGGCCAAGCAGCGCATGGTAGGGGCTCTCGAGGTCCACCACCTCAAACCAAACTGACTCACGGCGAAAGTGATTCTTGTCTCTGAAGAGGACATCAATTTGGGTTTTGCCGATTGCTGAGCAGGAAAGGCCAGGGACTATGCCATGGAATACAGTCCAACTAGGGTGGAGCTGCTTCTGCTTGATTCCCAACTTCTCCATCGTTTCACGGTACATGATATTGATGCTGCTGCCGCCATCTATCAAGACTCTGGAGAAGCGAGCTGCCCACCTATCTGTTGCAAAGGTAGCATCCAGGACCAGGGCATAGGAACCGGGGGAAGGCATCACTTTGGGGTGGTCGGCCCTGCACCAACCAATGGGCTTCTCAGACCAGTGCATGAATTCTGGAGTGCTCGAGGCCACTGCCTGTACCTCTTGTTGTTGCTGCCGTCTACTGCGCCGGTCATCGGCCACGCTAGTGAACACAACATAGGCTCCGTGCTCGACAAGATACTCGTCTTGTATGGCGCCGACTGGCCGGGCCGCCGGCTGCTAGGGCGAAGGAGGCGGCGGGCCGGCAGGCGGAGGAGGCAGGAGGCCATCTCCCTTGGCGATCCTGGTGAGCCAATGACACTTTCGAGTGGTGTGGTTGGACGGCTTCGTACCACTATGGAACTTGCAGGGGGCATCAAGAGTCTGCTCGTACCAGAAGGCGGGCAACCAATTGGGCTTGCCGCCCTTCTAACGCTTGGGCGCTGGCTGCCCTTCCGGCTGTTGGTCCTCGACTGCCGCCACCTGCTGGCTGGTGGAAGCCGACTGGGTGGCCTTCCGCTTGTTGTCGCTTGGATGCTGCCGCCGACTGGTGTCACCAGCCGGAGTGCGAGGAGCATGAGGTGCTACCTTGCCGGACGCATCAACTAGGATTTCCGCCTTCATGGAGGAGTCGGCTGTGGCGTGCTTGTCGGTGATGATCAACAGCTCGTCGAGAGTCACAGGCTCGTCGCAGAGAAGTCGGTGCTTGAGGAGGGTGCCTTCTCGGCACCCGGCGGTGAAGTACTCGATGGCCTGCACCTCATGCACGCCCTCGCAGGAGTGGCGCAGCTCAGCCTAGCGCGTGAGATAGTCGCGAGTCGATTCGCTGGGCCCTTGGACGCACAAAGAGAGCTGTCGGGGCTTGGGAGGCCGCTTGTACGTGCTGGTGAAGTTGCGGATGAAGGCTTTGGTGAAATCAACCCAGCTGTTGATGTTGCGGGGCTTCAGGCTGTTAAGCCACGTCTGGGCCGTGCCCTGAAGCATGAGCGGGACGTACTTCACGGCAACGCGCTTGTTGCCGTTCACTATGGTAATGGCCGTGGAGTACTCGACCAGCCAGTCTTCCGGCTTCACGGAGCCGGTGTACTTGGGCGTATCTCTCGGGAGCGTGAACCCTTTGGGAAAGGGCTCATCTCGGATTCGTGGGCCAAAGCAGGGCGGGCCCAATGCATCTTCTTCTTCTAGTGCCAGGGATCGGTTGAGATGATCGATCTGATGGCGGGCGTTGTTCTCTCCGACTCCCTCTCGGCGGCCAAGGTGGTCGACGAGTGTCGGGTGCGTGACAGGCGGCGGAGTAGGGTGCCTGGCTCCATAAGGCTGAGGAGGGGGCGGGTCGTGTCGCTGTTCCACCGCTCGAGGGCGTCCGTCCTCGTCTCGCTCGATGGAGAGGCGTGTCCGGCTGCGGCTGGCAGCTGGCTCATTGCCTCTTCTTCCGCGGGCGCCACCAGTCGGCATCCGAGAAGTTGCCCCATGGTCCTGGTGAGGGGGCGGTTTGTCGTTCCGCTGGGCAGGCACTTCAGCGTGGCAGCCGGCTTCGTGCTGCGCGGAGGCCGCGTCTAGGAGCTGCTGTACTCGCTCTGTCGTGTGGCGGTGCTCATCACCGTCGTATTTGTCCAGCTCATCCATGACCGCCTGGGCGGCCCGGATGTTCTCTGCAGGCGTGGCGTAAATAGGGCGTTCTGCCCCGAACATGCTGGCGATGGTCGCGCCTCGCTGCCGGATCGTGCCGATGCGGCTAGGCCCCTCAGGAGCCGGCGTGCCACCAACGGCTCAATCCATCTCGTGCCTGTAGGTGTCCGAGAGGCGTCGCATGCTAGCCAGTCAGCCAACGCTCTCGAGAAGCTGGACGCGGCATGCCTCCAGCATCTTGGCATCTGCGCCCTCTGGGATGGGTGCCGACAGGTCTTACAGAGCCGCGTCGAGTGGGTCTCGAGCGCGTTCGTCCGAGTGCTCACCGCTGTTGATGACAAGCAACTCCGTGACGGTGCTCCCACTGATGTGCTCACGAGGAGGCGACTCGTCGTAGAGCACCACGTTGGTGGGGAACGCGTAGAACGACACCGCGTCGGAGTCGACAATCATTGGGTCGGTGGAGCCAATGGACTCCAGGTCCACAGCAGGCGCGCTGGTGATGTGGAGCTGGTCGAGGAGGCTTACGAGGCGGCTCTCGGGGCAGCCGGTGCCCGCTCGGAGGCCGGCTCGTCGGAGAGGTGGATCTCGCCAACAAGGTCGGCGAGGCAGCGCGTGCGATCTCCACAGGCAATCTCCGCGTCGTGCAGCGCGTCGAGGCTGACGCCGTCAGGCGTGCTGGGTTGGCTTTGCTCGCCAGGAAGGAACAGGGTTCCCGTCCAGAGCAGGTCTCCGGGAGACGGTGCACCTCGCCCCACGGTGGGCGCCTAATGTCGGGGGTTGGGTGCGACATATGCCAATGGATGGCTTATCATGGTGGGAGCGAGTAGAACGTCGCCGGTGCCTGGAAGCGGGATGAGGCGTAGACACGAACGCCGGCGTACCTTACCCAGGTTCGGGGCTCTCCTAGGAGATAACACCCCTAGTCCTGCTCTGCGGGGTCTCTGCATGATCATTAAGGCACAAGTGATACAAAGGTGCTCCTTGAGCTGTATGCTAGAGGTAGGAGAAGGCAAGGCTAGCTCTCTCCTGCTCTAGGGAATTGGCTAGTTCTAAGGAAGTGGGAACCCTTTGCATGGGTGCCCTGGGGGGTTTATATAGTCCTGCCCCCCACGGGTACAATAGTAATCCGACCGGGTGATGGGCCCGGCTGTCAGTGCCTCTGGCCTCCGGCTTCTCCGCCGACTATTGGGGCCCGCCGCCTGGTGGGCCCCTCCGGCTGGTCTGGTATGGAGCCGACAGGCTGCTCCCGCCGCTGGCGGTTCTGGTCGGTGGTTGCTCACTGTAGCCGTGTTGCTAATGACGCGGGCTTGGTCAGCTCAGCGTGGCTACAGTCCCGCCGCCTGGCAGGAGATCGCTGTGGCCACACCTGGTCTCATCAGGTTAATGGTCCACTTGCTTCGGGGGAAAGGACGGCCGCCTGCTGGAGGCCGGCCTTCCCTAGGTCCGACTGGTTCGACATCCGCCGTCTTCTGTGGCGTCATTGCCTGATAGGGCCCACAGCCTGCGGGCCGTACCGACAGGTCATCGTGGGGAACAAGGCTCCGCCTGTTCGGAGTGACGTCAGGAGGGAGTGGCAACAGTGCCACGTCGTGCGGAGATCTCCGCCTTTACGGGGCACTCTGGCCACGCCCAGCCCGAGATGCGGGGGTGAGGGGCCTTACTGTAGCCACGCTCTATCTCTAAGGGCACCTCTGGAAGCAGGCCAACTGGAGCCAGCCGCTCTTGGTGTCGTCTGCTAGTGGTTGGCCGTCCTCCGGTGGCCGGCTGTTGAACTAGCCGGCCCCCAGAGGGCGGAGCTTCAGCTTGGGTCACTATGGGGCGAAGCTGGCCCAAAGTTTTGTCATGTCCTGGGACTCGGGTGAGGCTACCTCTGGCCCATTACTCCGACAGATCAGATCTTGTCTGGCTGGTTGTTGGCGCTGAATGGGACGACTCTTATGGCTCCCCTGGGATTATCCTTGTTTCCTGTATTGCCCTTCAGCCACGAGGCCACCGTCTCGGTCGTAACCTCCTCTAGATGAACCCCAGCGGTGTCGTTGGCTCCGGAGTACATCCACATCGAGTGGTTGCGTACCTGGAGCGGCTGGATGCGTCGATTGAGAAACACCTCCAAGAAGTCCATGCCGGTTACACCTTGATTGATCAACTGGACCACTCTCTCGACCAACATGTTCGTTTCCACCTTCTTCGCAGCAGTCACTTTCAATGAAGAGGGTTGCTGGGCGTGATCTAAAGATAAAGGAGGAAGTCCGGTCGACTGACTGGGAGTCGCAATGTCCTGGCAGTAGAACCAGGTCAACTGCCAGCCCTGGACCGGCTCAGGAAGTGTCATGGAAGGGAAAGCACTCCGTTTCCTCTTCTGGATCCCCAAACCCCCGCACATTTGGATCACCTGCGTCCTCTTGTCACTCGAGTTCGCTTTCTTCACCGACTGGGAACGGATTGTAAAGATGTACTTGAAAAGACCCATGTGCGGTTGATAACCCAGGAAATTTTCACACATGGACACAAACGCGATGAGGTATGTAATGGTGTTGGGGGAGAAGTGATGGAGCCGAGCTCTGAAGAAGTTTAAGAAACCCCAAAAAAAGGATGCGGTGGAAGGGAGAAACCACAGTCGATGTGGGTGGCGAGCAAGACGCACTCACCCGGCCGCAGCTGAGGCTTCGTCTCCCCCTTCGGTAGCCTCGCAGCTCCCTCGATGATCAGGCCAGAGTCGGCCAGCTCCTCCAAATCCTCTGGCCAGAGCGAAGATCGGATCCAATCGCCCTTGATCCAACTCGGCGGCAGCCCGGACCTCAACGATGACCCCCGATTCATTTTCTTACCCTTCGTCACCCCCGTCGCCTTCTTCGCGTGTTCCAGCGCTGTTGTCTTGTCCTTCACCATGGTGGCAGCGCAACGGCGTCGAGAGCGGAGGAGAAAGGGGCAGCGGAGAAGCAGAGGAGAAAGGGAGAAGATGGATGCGCACAGTGCAGATGCCTCGGCCCCGGCGCCTTATAAAGACCCACTTCCGAGTGGCTGACGCATGGGCCCAAGCAATCCTATCAAATCCCGCAACAGTCGCGCACTGGGTACGTGGCGAAAAAGGTAGCGCAGAGATCGAGGCGCACCTGTCTATCCATCCAGCTCACCACGGCGCGCTCCGCCTCGCGCGCTTCCCCAAAATTTCGAATCCCGCGAGATCTGGGATACGCCGTAACCAATCACACCAAAGATTTCGCGTCAAAGGTATCACTCGACGAGTGGCGGCATGAATCCACTCGACAACTTCTGAATCGATCAAGGCGACTGAAACGAAGCCGAAGTTCTAACATGGACCTCCAGCCCAACGCAAGTATCTGTGAAGCACGAGAGTCAAGGCAGGATCAATTTAGACCTTCTTTTCACTTGGACCTCAATCCATTCTGGGGCTAATGATGAGGATATAGACCTAGGGTAGGGTCATAGGCCTGACATATACGCTCTACCCAAGGTCACTACCCTAGAAGCAAAGACACCCAAGAGACAACAGGGAGTACCAAGAAGGCGTCGAGTGCAATCCACTCGACCAGTCATACCACTTGGGTACCCCTCCCTCCTGACATCACTCGACCATACAAGAAATCACTCGACCTACTGAAGACCAGGAGCCGTACAGGACAACAACGGTCAGGCGTTCACTCCGCAGTCTTCAAGGGCATTTATAACTCTTTATAGCTGGCGTTATCAGTAACGCCCTATCTTTATGTACATTGAACCCTAGTAACGAAGGTGGGCTGGGTCCTGGCGCACTCTATATAAGCTACCCCCCTCCTCTGGGACAAGGGTTCGCACCCCTTGTAACACATACATCATATTTCAGTCGACCGCCTCAGGGCATCGAGACGTAGGGCTTTTACCTCCTCCGAGAGGGGCCTTAACTCGTAAACACTTACGTACAATCTCGCCGTAGCTAGGACCTTGCCTCCTCATTCGTATCCCCTATACTTACTGTCAGACTTAGTACCACGACAGCTCGAGATGCTCTAACAATTCGAGCGCCCATATGTCTCGTCTTCAGCGAGACAGAGCGAACACTAACTGAAGGTTGGGTGCTTTGAGATGGGCTGGACCAGGCGTGCGATAAAAAATAAGCTAGTTTTCTATTTCTTTTCATGTTTTTTTTCTTTTTTACTTTTGTTTACACTTTCAAATATTCTAAACATATATTACAAAAACCACTCTACATCGAACATTTGAAAAATGCTGGCCAAGCATTTGCAAAATGTTGAACGTTTATAGATAAATTTATCACGTAGGAAATGAATAAAAAAATCTGTATGAAACAATTTGCTAATGTGTTTAAAAAAGTTAATTAAGCATTTGAAAAAATATTGAACAACTGTTTGAAAAAGGTTAAGGAAGCATTTGGAAAATGTTAAATGTGTATAGAACAAATATTAACTTTGTACTAAAAAAAATGATGATTTTTTATCTTGTATATATAAATGTTACTCAAGAATTTGGAAAAATGTTGAACAAGTATTTGAAAAATGTTAAATGTGTATAGAAAGAAAAATGATGACTGTGTAATTTGATCAAATGTTTGAAAAATGTTAAATATTAATCATGCATTTAAAAAAATGTAGAACAAATATTTGGAAAATGTTAAATGTGTACAGAAAAAATATTACCTATATATTAAGAAAATGATGAAAAAAAAACCTGATCATGTATATAAAAATGTTAATAAAGCATAAGAGAAAATGTTGAATAAGTATTTTAAAAATATTAATCAACCATGTAAATGTGTTTAGAAAAAATGTTGACCATGTGTTAAAAAAGTTAATATAGCATTTAGAAAATGTTAATCAAGAATTTGAAAAATGGTAAATGTGCATAAAAAAAATGTTGACCGCGTATTAGAAAATGTTGTCAAGCTTTTGAAAAATTCTAAAGGTACGTATAGTAAAATGGTGACCAAGTATTCAAAAAATGTTAATCTTTTATTTGAAAATTGTTAATAAAAGTTTTGAAAAATGCTAAAAATGTGTATATAAAAAATGTCGACCATGTACTATAAATGTTAAATTTCTATTGAAAATGTTAAACATGTGTTAGAAAAATGTTGGTGACGTATACAAAAAATGTTGAATGAAAAGCAAAAGAAACAGAGAAAAAAAAGGAAAAAACCGAACAAACAAATGCAAAAAGAACGAAAAAATCACAGAAGAAAAAAGAAAAGAAACAAAATAATATAAAAATATAAAGAAAGAAAGCCAAAGAAAAATCAATGAAAAAGGAAAGAAAATGAAAAACCAAATGAAAATGGAGAAAACCGGGTGAAAAAACAAAAAAAAAACAGGGAAAAATGGAGAAAAAACAGTGAAAACACGGCTCGCTTCCAATTAAGCAAATCCGCCCTACCACTCCATCACGAACCCGAGCCTAGCCCAGTGGCTAGCCGCGCTTGACCTCAACCAGGGAACCAAGATTTGAATCTCGTTTGCGCTTTCTTTTCTCCCCTCTTTTGCATGTATTTACTCTACGCAAATGGGGCTGGCCTAAAACTATAAGTACCTTCTGTGAGAGAACCTTCGATCTCGCTTAATGCAAGACATAGCGCTCGCGGAACAATTCAGCCACCCCCGATAGATCGCCAGGCGGAGGACCCGGGGTGAACCCCCATTGTGCCAGAGGCACAGCTTACTGTGTCTAATGCCATGAAAATAAAACCATATTTTCTTATTAAAAAAAGAGAAAAACATAAATTTGTGAGTGCCATGATACGAAAAATAAATATCAAGCCACTTCATAAAACTGCCTTGCCAATATGAACAAACATTTTTTCCATGGAGCAAATACAAAAACCGAATAAAGATGCCATCTCCTAATAAACAAAAAATGCCATCTCTCATAGTAAACAAAAAAATGCCATATGTTAATAAAACAATCCATCTCTTCGTAATAAAATGTCATCTCTTAATAATAAAAATGCCATCTCTTAATACTACAAGAATATTGTTTCTTAATAAAACTACAAAAAACACTTGACTTTTGAAAAATATATTTAAATTGCCATGTAACATATTTTGCAAAATTATTAAAACTTCCTTGCAAATTTTTCGAGAAAAATGCCATGTAGCAAAAAAAATGGGAGGCCTGGTGCCACATAACATATTTGGCAAAATTATTGAAACTGTCATGGCAAATTTCCTAGAAAAATGCCATGTTAGAAAAACAAGGGAGAGGGCATGGGATTCAAACCCAAGTCTACCATGTGCAAGACCGTGCTGCTAGGCAATGCAGTGCGCTGGGTCGATTGGTACATCGTTGGCTTGGTTTTATCGTATATTGAACAAGTTTAAATCTGACATGGCATCGACCTTGCTCTGAGATCCGTGCAATGGTGACGAGGACGTTCGCTGGGAGTTGTCAAAAATCTGACGATCGCCAGCCAACGTTTCCGATTTTTATTACACAATCTAGGAACACATGCATGTACCTGCACCCGTCGTGCTAAAAGTTCAATTAGGAAGTGCTTCACTAAATTCTTCTCACTCTCTATGGCAACGCTGCGCAGGAGCCAGGGAGATATTTCGAAACGATTGAATCTTTTTAGGATGCGCTGAAAGCGTTGCATGCGGTATCTGCAGGAATAATAAACTCCAACTTTCACACGTACGTAGCTGGGCTTCTACTCTCCTGATACTTAAAATACCAGTACTCCCCTGATGCATACTCCCTCTGTTCCAAAATAGATGACTCAACTTTGTACTAACTTTATATTAAATTTAGTATAAAGTTGAATTATCTATTTTAAAACGAAGGAAGTAGGTAGGTACTACGTCCAAAATGTAACACACGCATGAAACGAGCCTTCATAGGCACACGCATGCATGCACGCGTGAAGCGAGCCACGAACTGCCGGCTGCACGACACGACACGGTCGAGCGCTACGGTGCGACGCGAGCCTATTCATATGTCCATGGTCACGCGTCAATTACAAAGCTCATCAGGCCATCTCCACCGCGCGATCTCATCCTGTCCGGCCCCGTTCGTATGGGGTAGAAGGAACAAACGACTTTTTGTTTGTTTTGTGTCCGCTTTCGTCCCATCTCCGGTTCAAGTTTGCGCCGCTTTTGGGGTGAAACGAATACTATGCGGACGCGCCGGTCGTCTGCGCGTGTCCTTCCCCGGCCCGCCCGTTGGTGGCACAAGACGGGCCTTTTTCTATCGGCCCCCCTCCCTCCCTCCCGCCGCACCCCACTCCACTCTTCTCCACTCTTCCCCTCGCCGCCGCCGCCGCCGCTGCTATTGCAGCCGTGCAGGTCGGACACGCGCTCGCCCAACCCCTTCCCCTCGGCGCAGCCGAGCTACCCAACCACGGCCAACTGGTTTGCGCACCCCGCCGACCGGATTTGGGGCGGATCCGATCGGTCTTGAGCTCGCCCGGCTGTGGGAGGCTAGGCCGTGCCATGGACTGGCCGGGCACCTCGCCGGAAGGCCCTGGCAGGGCTGCAAGGCCACATGCAGGCAGTGGTTCCTCCTCTAGCCGCTCGGATCTACACCGTCGGTGGTCCGCCGGCAGATACGCGAATGACGGCCAGCCGGGCTCGGTGCTTGCGCAAAAGCTCGTCGGCGCACCGTTGCCACTCATTAAGTGCGACCACTGCCCCGGGATGGTCGTGCGTCGCGTGTCTACAACGCTGGAACATCCCGGATGGGTGTTCATCAAGTGCTTAAACGATGGGGTATGTGCTCTTTGTAGCTGCTAACGCTGGAACGCGTCATACGAACACGCCGATGGGTACCCGCGGCACCGAGGGAGATGCTCCGCAACTCACACCGCGGGAGGCCAACTTCCAGCGCGATACGCAAGATAGCAAGTCGACGTTTTTGGGACCAGACGCCCCGCTCGCCCTGGAGAGACCCCGTCAGGGCTTGCGGCGACGATTGGCTGCTCGAGGTCGGCCTTACCACCCCTAGAGCATCGTGGATTCGCAGCCTCCAATCTTGAAGAACGGCGAAGAACGAGAAGAAAGATACAAGGGGAGAGATAAAAGTAGATGGACACCAAAAAGTAGTAGATGTATTTGTTCGATTGTGTGTTGTTCAATCAGCCGTCACCCCTTAGGTATATAAGAGGCGGCTGGACTTCCCGTGCAAGAAAAGGCTTGGATTCACGTCCAAAACCCTAGTCAAATTTGGATTGGTTTTGTCCGAACTTTCCAAAACTGTTCGGTTTAAACTGGCTGCACCTTGCGGGTCTTTTTTTGTGGTGGTAAACGATCTCGGATGGAAACGAGCCCAAAAGCAATCTTGACCGTTTTGACGAGACGAACAACTTTTATGTTGAACGTTTTTTGATCAGATGTCATCTTGAGGGTCAAATTGGTCGTGCAAAACAGGCTATCCCTCGCGCTACCCATCAGACAGGGTGTCTGGTGGGGCGCGCCAGTTTTTGTCTCCTGACAGGGCTGTATTCTGATGGCTCTAACTTTTGCATACGAATTCGGATTGGAACGATTTTTATATCAAAATTGATCGATTCGACGAGACGAAGACAATCCGTGTAGATAAGTTTTCCATTTGAGGTAGTATTGGGGGCTTAATCATCCAAACTGTACTCTGAATATAAGATCTTAGTACTTTGAGCATAGTTTCGGCCTTCGAGATGAAATCGGACTGCAATGACCCAAACTTCAAAGATGTTCATATCGACAATACAGAACTCTTTCATGAAGATCACTTCTCCATTTAAGGCCATCTTAAATAAGTTATTGACCGTGCCAAAATCTGGTGTCAATACATGCCCCCCTGTTTTTCGGCAAAGTTTGTGTGCCGAAAAATAACTTCTGCATAGCTTGTTCTAAGGATGATGTCAACACTCCATCGGCCATTTTGCATGTTCTTAGGACGACAAGTATATATCGTCCATTGCTTGTTTGAACCTCTTGATGCAAACTTGGGTGAAAACTTCCCAGCTTCTATAACAATCCGGTGATAAGGTTCCATAGATCAAAACCATCCTCCGAACCATATTGTTCACCCTTTCGCTAGGATTTTGTAGATAATCAAGAATGAACTTCCTCCAATCCTTACTTCGCCTGCATAAAAGTTTCATTAGTGGCCGAAGTGGTGGGCTTCGATTCAGCCTTACCTATGTTGACAAGACCTAGCATCGGCTATTGATAGAAATGCAATACACCATGGTTAACATAGTAGCCGGACGCTTGCTGTGCCAACTCTTTTGAATTGTCATGTCTAGATATATGAACAATTTCAAAGCAACCCAAGGTAAATCTTGCATCTAGACATACCAAAAGATAAACTATAAGTGATCCGTCAAAACATTGATAACCCTTGGATATTTGTTGCACTACTAATAACGAATCACCGGAAGCCTCAATATGTATAGCACCTATATCAAGGCAAAGCTCCAATCCGAATGACACTGCACATTCGTCTTTGATGATTGTGCAAAAATATTATAAGCGGCCTGAGGCTTCACAAAATAGCTCCATATGGAGATAAATAAGCAACACCAACACCTTGGCCATTGCCACAAATTTACCGCCGAAAATAATCTCCATAGTACTAGAAAGACAAGGGAAATATCAATGAACATTTACCTCGTTTTGGCCTCTAATTGAACTAAGGACGATGTTAGGATACTACATCAGCCATGCTTTGACATATTCTTAGGGCGATAGATAAATACCGGCCATCAACATAATGCCCATGTAGAATTCATTGACCAAATCATGTATAGCCGAAATAAACAAATGAAATAGCAATCAAATATTTCGGCCCTTTGGATTAGCAAGAAAAAATGTAGCTAATAAAATGTATAGAGATTTGGTAATACCCTCTCATGATGCAGAAAATTATGCCGCTTCCATGGATTAAAATAAATCCAGGGAGGGTAATTTATCATACCTGATGATGAATTCCATGGCAAAGGCATCAATGGTATGGTTGAAGAATATGAATGATGTGCTAACCGAAGATTTTGATGGGGTGATGCAAACCTTCGGCTTAACCGTTTTTGGCTTCCATCCTTCTCTTTCTTCACTTTTGTTACACTTGTTGCAATAGAAGGTTGCACATCACTTTCATTTTGACTGCTCCTCTTCGGAACCCATGCCATATTCTTCTTTTTCAGCTCTTGTGCACTAAGTTTTTGTAATTCCTTCTTTCGCCAATACGATAAGCCGAGTGGGCACCCGGCTGTGATTTTGTTTGAAGCAATGGCAACTCTTTTTGGGCCTTGTGCACCCTCAACTTCTTTTCCTCTGATTTGGCACTCTGATTTTTATCAATTGATTGTTTCACTTCTTTGCCTTTTCTAGTCAATGTCAACACTTTAATTGGCTCTTTGTTATTTGAGATCCACCTCTTTTTTCTTCCTTGAGCTCTGGACCGATTCCTTATGATTGAAACGGTCTTTGATGCGTGATTGTTCAAATATTGATCTTCTTGGAGCTGCATAGTATTGGTGAGATGGTCTAGAATAAGATGGAGAATGTGCCCTTGTACCATACCTGTCCCATGATGAATATGTATCTATATGAGCATAGGGAGGCATCCACGACATTGGCATTGGCGGCCCAAAATAAGGATATGAATATGTTGCATTAAAATTATCACTTTGCCAATACCAATCCTCATATTTGCGCCTTGGGGGTGATCTTGGTTTCTTTGCATGATTTGGCTGATAAGCATTCTTCTCTTCACTCATCTTTTGATATTTATCCAATAGTTCAGCAAAGGTGATTTTTTATCTCTTATACTTGCGCTTATTTCGGCCTTTGTTTTCTTTTGGTTTGCTATCATCGATCATTGGATTTGCTTGCTGCCCCTCAGTCCTTGACTTCTCCATTGTAGCTTCGATGGAATTCTTGCCCTCAAGATTATGTTCATTATGCTCTTCAACAACTTCTTTACTTGAAAGCTTGATCCCATAACCTGTAGTTTTTACCTTCTCTTCAAATGGATCGGCTTGAAGCAGCTGATGCAAAAACTTTCTGCCATCGGGACTAATCGTAATATACTGGTCATCTCTTGGTGTCTCAACAAATTTCAATCGTCCTTTATCAATGAACGATTTAACTATTTGACGAAACATGTTGCAATCCTCAAAATTATGCTTGGACGAATCATGCAACTTACAATACATTCGTCCCTGGACAGATGGTTCAACATGGTGATCAAGAATTCTAATATAATTATTTTGCAATAACAAATCAAATATTTGATCACACATGCTTGAATTGAAGGTAAACTTTTCATTCTCTAGCCGATCTTGTAGTGAGAACGGCTTTGGAGTTAAGCAAGCGAATGGTTCAGATTTTGCATCACACCATTCGGCTATGCATTGTGTTTTGCACTCTATCTCCGATGTCTTTGGGTAAGATATTATAATAGCATCAGTTTTCTCAACAGAATTTAACCTTGGCTTTAAATTTCTAAAATAAAAATAGTTAGAACATACATGTCTCAATTGAGACCAAGTGCAAGCCAAGTACGAAACAAGCAAAGCTACCCAATTAGATATGAACTTTAGATAAAGCAACGGGGAAAGCTTTGGCTGCAATAATAAGTCATTATCGGTCTTTATAAATGACACAATTGGTTGACCGATATGTTCTAAAACAATTTTATTGCTAACAAGTAAATTACTCTTCTTCATTGGTCTTTCAAAATTACCTATGAGGATTTTTCTAATAGATGCATCAACAATAAAGTTGTGACCAAATTTGAAAATAGGTAAATTACTCGCTATGCATACCTCTTCAAATACGTTGGGAGAGCATGATGGTGGTGTGACTTAAACAATATCTAGCTTCATCTTTGGATGACTCTCCAACGCCTTTTCATCATCTTTTTCTTTATTTGGTGCATCATTACACTGAAGATTTTTGTCGACCGAACTTTGTTCGGCTACTTGTTCTTGTCCTTGAAGCTTGTTAATTTCTACGGCACAGAATTCATAGGGCAGGAAGTAGGTTCCATTAACTTCAGAAAAATCAAGCACCGTTGTTTTCCTATGCTTCCCATGCCCTTTCTCAATAATGCTTGCCTCATTGGATTTGATGGATTCAGAATATATACTACTTGATTCGGCTTTTTCAACCGAAGCACTTTCATGTTCCGAATCATCCTCCTTTTCATTGATACTACCAATTGGCGATGCTTCTTTTAACTGAGCAAATTCTTTTTCTATTTGTTTCTGATGGCGAGCGGCAAAATTAGCTTTAAGCTTTTTCTCAATTTCACCCCACTCCGGATATGATTGCCCCCCAATGCTTTTAGATTCTTTCGGCAATGATACACGCGTGTTGCCGAAATTTTGCAATTGTGTAGGGGGTGTATAATATGATGTAGTACTAGATGAAGGCATATGCGTTGTTGTAAAACCATACTTTTGCTCGCCAATTTTATCAATTGGCAAAGATTCATCTTCTTGCACAACTCTAGCTTTTATTGTGGCATAATCAGGAAATAGCCCTTCATGTTGTTCAAGGCAAAGAGCACTAGTTCTCTTATTTTGGGCTAAACTCTTCAATGCAGCCACCACTACCTCATCTTCTACAATATTGGGCACAACCGCTCCTGTAAAATTTACATTCATTCGGCTATAACCAGGAAGGTGTGAAGCCGAATTATGAGCATCTACAATTGTGTATGGTGCCGAAGAATTACTAACATGAGGTGTAGCATATGACGGTTGAGAGTAACTGGCCAAATAGCCACTAGTAGCATGGCCAATTCTCTCATTCATCGGCATGGTTGGATTACTATATTGCACATTAGCTGCCGATGAATAAAAGGGTGAAACACTTTCTTGTATGGCATTGGAAATTCTAACTTGGGGTGTTTCAAATTGATTAATCGAACTCATCATGTTGCTCATCGGCATATGAATTTGCTGGGTTGCCGATGCATGTGAGTTGGGATACATATGGTGCATGTTACTAATATCATCAAAAGTTGAAGTATATAAATTACTTTGAATCGGCCCTTGCACATAGTTAGTTGCATGATTGAAAAAACTGGGGTTGGCCGATAGAGTATACTCATTAAATGATCTAGTAACACCATATGAATTATTTGCATCTACATAAAAGGATTGGGTATTCATATTACCTTCGTAGACTGCAAACCCTAGATGACAATCTCTTCATAGCAAGAACGGGCCGGAGACCGTTCGAAGCTTCGTCCCCAGCGGAGTCGCCAAAAAAGTGTGTTGACGCTGGAACGCGTCACACGGACACGTCGATGTGTACCCGCGGCACCGAGGGAGATGCTCCACAACTCACACCGCGGGAGGCCGACTTCCAGCGCGATACGCAAGACAGCAAGCCGACACTTTTGGGACCAAACGCCCCGCTCGCTCGGGAGGGACCCCGTCAGGGCTTGCGGCGATGATTGGCTGCTCGAGGTCAGCCTTACCGCCCCTAGAGCCTCGTGGATTCGCAGCCTCCAATCTTGAAGAACGACGAAGAACGAGAAGAAAGATACAAGGGGAGAGATAAAAGTAGATGGACACGAAAAACTAGTAGATGTATTTGTTCGATTGTGTGTTGTTCAATCAGCTGTCACCCCTTAGGTATATAAGAGGCGGCTGGACTTCCCGTGCAAGGAAAAGGCTTGGATTCACGTCCAAAACCCTAGTCAAATTCGGACTGGTTTTGTCCGAACTTTCCAAAACTGTTCGGTTTAAACTGGCTGCACCTTGTGGGTCTTTTTTGTGGTGGTAAACAATCTCGGATGGAAACGAGCCCAAAAGAAATCATCACCGTTTCGACGAGGCGAACAACTTTTATGTTGAACGTTTTTTGATCAGAGGTCATCTTGAGGGTCAAAGCGGTCGCCCAAAACAGGCTATCCCTCGCGCTACCCATCAGACAGGGTGTCTGGTGGGGCGCGCCAGTTTTTGCCTCCTGACAGGGCTGTATTTTGATGGCTCTAACTTTTGCATACGAACTCGGATTGGAATGATTTTTATATCAAAATTGATCATTTCGACGAGACGAAGGCAACCCGTCTAGATAAATTTTCCATTTGAGGTCGTCTTGGGGGCTTAATCAGGAAAACTGTACTCTGAATATAAGATCTTAGTACTTTGAGCATAGTTTCGGCCTTCGAGATGAAATCGGACTGCGATGACCCAAACTTCAAAGATGTTCACATCGACAATACGGAACTCTTTCATGAAGATCACTTCTCCATTTGAGGCCATCTTAAATAAGTTATTGACCGTGCCAAAATCTGGTGTCAACAGTAGCTTCGGTTTGTGCTCTCGGATTAGACTAGTTGTGCTAACTTCAAATTTTTATTGTGTAGAATGGATGCAAGTTTTGGTATTGGGAAGAAGAGTACATCAATATATTGATAGAGCAAAATTTAGTACATGTTCGTGCACTTTTAGCTAGCATAGAGGCTGTAGATGAGACAAGTGCACTTGTTGCTAGATTAGAAGCTAGACACGAGACTAGGTGTGAGGAAGCAACATCGACTTCTGGCTTGAAGAAGAAAGAAGGGTGCAACATCAAGCCTCCTCCACAGATCAATAATGAATGTATCGAGAAGGCCCTAACCCAACTCAAGGGAGCAGTTATGGAAGTTGGGTATCTTCTTAAATGTATTCTTGTGGTTTTTGTTTTTTGGCCTTGCTTTACTAGTCAAAATGTGATGATGTATTATCATGTACCAAAAATAAATGATGAAAAAAAGTTAAGGACTTGCAAAGAAAAATGCACGTGGACAGGATGCGGCCGAGATGCGTCCACACGCTGGGCGCACGGCCACCGCATAACGGAAACTGCCCGCACACGACCCCATTGCCCTACCCAAATGGACAGAATCCGGGTAAAATAGACGTCCGTTTGGGGTCACGCGGTGGAGATGGCCTCGAAGCTGCTGCGCTTCCGAGCTCCAGGCCTCGGGAGTATAACTGAACGTATAAATGAACGACTGCCACTTGATGTCACTTGCTACTTGTTACTGCACTTGTCAGCCTACGCCGTGCTGAGAGAAAGAGTACGAACTTACCATGCACTTCCTCCGTTCGGAATTACTTGTCGCGAAAATGGATGTATCTAGACTTATTTTAGTTCTAGATACATCCATTTTTGAGACAAGTAATTCCGAACGGAGGGAGTATATACTCCTGCCGAAAAATACAGGGTTATTTTCTTGAGAAAAGGCCAGAGCCCGGCTTTATAGATAAAGCCACCAGGCAGAGTCATAACAAGCTACACAGACAATCACCGAATCATCCACAGAGTATCAGCGCCACTACGAACCAAACAAAGTTTAATGTACATGGCTCCCACGCCAGTACACAGCACGTAGGCCGGAGACTCAAGAACAACGATAGCATGGCCAACAACTCCTAACTGTCGGCCTGAGCTCGAAAGAGGGAGGTAGCTGTAGCTCGAATATTGGAGGCCATATCATCAAAAGCATCCCGATCCTCCTCCTTAGTCAATAATCTCCACTGCTGCAGGAATATGCAAGTTTTAAATAAGCAATCAGCAGGTTTAGCAGGAAAAATATGTTCAATGGTAAACTTGTTCCTGGTCATCCAGAGGGACGAGCACATCGCAGAAAATCCCACCCAAAACATTCTTCTGTGAGCCCCAACCAAGTTAGAGGCCAAGAGACGAAGGTCTAAGAAGGAATCCGGCCTCCAAGAGACATGAAGCCACGATCTGATACAACACCAAAAGAGTTTATCCAAGACACTATTGAAGAAGATATGGGCCATGTCCTCATGTTGGCCACACAGGGCATAGCGATCAGAACCTGGACCATTGTGCTTGCGAATCTGGTCAGCAGCCGACAGGCGCCCACGTGAGGCCTGCCATAAGAAAATCTTAATCTTCGGAGGGACGTGGGCCCTCTAGATCTACTTAAACTTGGAAGTGATCGAGCAAGAGATTAGTTTTCCATATAAGGATTTCACAGAGAACCGCCCAGGCGAAGAGTGGGGCCAGGCCACCGAGTCCTCCTCCTCCGAGAGCACGGGGAAGTAGGCAACAAGACACTACCAATCGACCAACTCTTCGGGAGACAAAGAATGCCGCAACTGGAGGTCCCAATTATTGTCAGAGAGCTCCGAGATCGAGATCTCAGGATTAGGGCAGTAAGAAAAAGCATTGGGAAAGAAACAACAAGAGTAGTAGTACCACACCACAAATTGAGCCAAAACCTAGTAGATCTACCATTATGCACCACAAACTTGACTAAGCCTTGGAACACTGGCCCGAGCTTGACAAGGTCCTTCCAGAAATGAGAAGTGCCTGAGGCAGAAGCAAACATGTGACAGCCTGATTTTTGGCCCTTTCTTTTTCTTTTCTTTTTCCGCGGTTTTTGCTTGAGTTTTCTTTTTCTGTGGCTTTGTGGTCTGGAAACTGAAGAAGATGCCCTCTTCTTTGCTTCCAGAGTGGCTTGTAAATCCCAAATCTTTCCCTAGACCCTGTCATTTCCATCCTAGCCCAAATCCCAATATTCTCTTTATTGGGAATATTCCTTTTCTATTAAAGGAGTAACTCAAATTGCCCTAGGTTGTGAAGCAACCTATATTTCCCTCACTCCAAAAATTCCCAAATAATTCCCATAAATTGTTTGGGTCATATATTGATGAAATATGGCAAAACTTTTCATTGCCATGTTAAAAAATAATTCCCCAATAATTATTCTTCATTTCTGTCCAGTGTGGTTTTCTGTGAAGGAAGTACCGCCTATCTTTTCTTGATTGCTCCCAACCTTTTTGGGCATGTTTATATGTCCAAATAATTGCCTCATGCACAAGTTCAACTTTATTTGCCTAGCCAATCTTGCACAACAATTTTTCAAGGTTTCTGTCAAACAGAAGCCATTGTGAAGGAAGTACTAGCTAGGGATATCCAAATGAGTTTTACTTTTGCACACTCCTTAATGTGCTCATATTAACCCCTTACACCCATTTGCAGCCCCATCCAATCATCTCGGTGAGCACAGGAGCCAATCTTTGATTCTGGCAATATTTTCAGGTTGTGAAGCAAGTATATTTTATATTGCTTCAAAAATCCTGATAAATTGCCAGATCATTCTTATGCCCATAAAACATCTCTACACCCATTTTGGAATCATTTCAATGAGCCATTTGATCACCATAATTATTCCAAGTTTCTGTCCAAAGGAGATGCTTGTGAAGGAAGTTCCATTTTGGTTTATCCAAATGGTATGAAACCTTTTGCATCATCTTCATATGATCAATTAACCCAGCCTTGCTCAAACTCATCTCAATCCAATCAACCTTGTGAGTGTATCTTCATGATCTTCATTTCTGGACCAAGTATGCAGTTGTGAAGCAACTGCAGTAAATCTTGATCCTTTTACCCTCAAACTCCCCAAGACTGTAGTCCTTCCTAGCATAAACATCCCAGACAACTTCTTTGGCTTCAAGCAATTCCCTATTGATCACATTGAGCTGGTAAAGTTTACTGCAGTAAACTTCAAAGCTCACTAACTATTTAACCGTAGCCTGTTTAACCTAGTTACCACCACAGATCAAACCTACCTTGGAGGAACTTACCACTAGTCAACATTTTGGGCGCTGTAGAGCATTGAATGCCCATGTTCACGTGGTGACCATGCAGCTTGCATGCCTGTTGGCGCGCTCTGTGTGTAGTGGCCGCGTCCAGAGCACTGTTTGTGCTGGACCCCCTCCTCCTCTCATCGTTTTAGACCTCGTGATCATGCCCAGCGTGATCCCTGCGTCGTCTCCGTTCCCCTGGACCCGTCTCCCCCTCCGTCCGCTTCCTCACTGACGCTCGCCGACGAGCGCCCATGAGAGCACAGTGCTCCGGCCGTCGTCTTCCTCCTCGGCCGCATCCTCCCTGCGCCCCCTTGGCCTCCTCTGCCCCGTGAGAGTCCTCCCCTGTGCCCTCCCCGTCGTTTGCCTCCGAGTCCATTCGCGCGGGCACGCGTCCGTGGCACCGGCCACGCGTCCATGGCGACGCCAGCACGGCTCCCTCTGGCCCGGCTATAAATAGCCCTTCCCCGAGTCCTCCGAGCTCACCTCGAGCCTTGCCTTGCCCCTCTGTTCCTCCCGAGCCCCTTCCCCGAGCCTCTGGAGCCCTCCCTGCTCGCCATCGCCACCATTGCCGCCACGACCATCCTCTCAAATTTGACCAAGTCGAGCTCCCTCTCCTCCTTCTACCACCACCAGAGAATTCCCCGAGACCCAACGCTCCTCCCCACCCTCTCGCCTTGTTGCCAGAGGACCGGATCCCCTCGCCCCAAGCCTAACCGCCGCCGGTCGCTCCTCTCGGGTACCCCCCCGCCGTGGCCACCCTAGACTTCCCCAGCGCCGTCTTTCACCGGGAACGGGCGCGGCTCGTCTCTGCCATCCCGCCAGTGCCCTTAGCCGGGCAGGAGACGGCTGGAGCAGCCCGCCCCATCGCCGGCAGCGCGCCTCTCCGGTGCCTCCTCTGTTCCTATCGGGGGCAGGGAGAGGAGGAAGAAGACTGAATCCAGGTGAGCGTTGACCATCTGCATGGACCCCGCAAGCCCCAGGCGTCAGTGACCCAAGCCTCGGCCCTACCCCTGCCAAGTGGATCAGTGGCGGGCCCCACCCGCGTGGGACCCGCACGACAGCGCTGACCGGTCCACGCCACGTCAGATAAGTGAAGGCGTCTTTCCCTTTTACGTTTTCGCTAATCGAAAGCGTATTTCTAACTTTGCGCTTCTGCCTTATCCACTCAGGGACCAGACTGTGAATATAATTTTTGCAGAAAAGTCCCTGAACTTCAAGTCTTCACAACTTTTTATCCGTAGCTCCAAATCAGGTGAAACAACGCTCACTTCTTCGTTTCGTCAAGCCCTTTATGTTGGTGTCACTTTCATTATGTTTTGGCATACTGAAAATGACCATTTTGCCCCTACGCTTAATCACTCCCCTCCGAGAGAGAATGTTTTCTCGCGATTCATTCCGCGAGTTTCTGACACTTGTTCCCGGTGCCTTCTTCATCCCCAGGCAAGCCACAATACCCACTTGCATGATAGTCATGTAGTATCCATGGTTTTCAACTTAAATCTTTATTAAAAGTTTGCTTGTTGAAAAGATGGTTATCGTTGTTCCGGTGATGTTTAGAGTTGCATGTTCACTGTTATGCTATGTTGTCTTGTACTCTATTATCATGTTATACCTACTAGTATCTCCTTTCATATGATTATGATTGCTAGTGGTACATGTTGATGTTGGTGATGGTCGTGCTAGTCAGTATGCCATGTTCAGTGCATATGAGTTATTGTTGATATGATGGATGGTTATGTGATACCTTCATGGTGATGTTCATATCATGTTCATGTATTATAGTTGGCATCATGTTATTTTATCATGGCTCAGCATATTTGAATTCAAGTTTAACCGGATTAAATTGAACTTGAACAATTGTTGTTTGAGTCATGGTGCCGCTGAATCGATGCTGACCAGTGCAACCACGCTTCCCGGTATGGGACGCTCCTAACTGGGTCTATTGTTGTGCCTCTCGCCGGTGCCTCCAACGAGGGAAGGTTATGGCCGCGCGCTACCCTGATCAGGTAGGCGGAGCATAACCTTGTGTGCCCGTAGTTGTTATAGCCGGTGGATCGCTCGTGGGATCGTTTATGTTTTGGGCCACGACGGTGGTCAAGGTGTCTGGAGGTAGATATGGGGCCACCCAGGACTAGCCCGATGGGGACTGAGTCGAAGTGGCCGGGATAGTATCATGGAAGTAGATCGGTTTTGTCGGAAAGCCGTTGGTCCACCCGAATGGGAGTGCGAGGCCATGGGTTTCGTAGTGTGGTTAAAGTGTACTAACCTCTGCAGAGTGTATATTAATCTATCGATAGCCGCGCCCGCGGATAAGGGCCCAGGTCGAAAGTAGGTCACACCATGAGTCAACAGTAATAAGAATAATGTGCTTAATAACAATGAGATAAGTTGGTGGTGTTCTCCGTAAGGATCACGGGCCATTTAGTGGTCGGGTTGTGATCGTCGTAAGGGTCACGGGCCAAGTGTTGGTCGGGTTGTGATCGCCGTAAGGATCACGGTGGTATCGAGGATACCGAGTTGTTATATATTCGTGATGTTGTGCGAGAATCATGGGTAAAGGTCAAGCTCCTTGTGGTCCTTTACTGATTGCTACGGTTTTATACCAAGCTTGATTTGATCCTGAGATGATCGTGTGATGTCCAAGGTTGGTAAGTGATGCATGTGTTGGTTACGAGGTAGCCGAGCAGAATAAGCGGTGCATATAGTGTCATTAAGTTGCACGCAAGTATTGTCGGATTATTATGTTCATGTTGTGATAGCTTTATCGTGTTTATGTTGGTCATGCCATGTTATATTGTTCTGATGATATCATGATAATTCCTGTTTAACCTGTAATTGCCATGCTATTGTCTGTCTTGAATGCTTCTGGTTATTGTGAGCTTGCAAGTACATTCAATGTACTGACCTGGCGTGTCATTCCAGTTTGCAGGTCATGCCGGATTTGATTGCTTGCTTATCATGGTTTCCGTTCGTGCGAGCTAGGATAAGCGTTCCAGCCAGAGTCCCTACGGAGTGGAGTTCACCACCGTCGTCGATGTTCCGCTGCTAGAGTTATTCCGCTGCTTCGAGTTGTTCTACTGCTTGCATAGAGCAACTGAGGATGGCGTAGTGTCGTCGTGCTGATGTTATTCAATGTAATATCGGAGACCTTGTATTCATATTCGTGTAATAATAGAAAGCTGGTTTGTTCTATGCTAAGCAGTGCCATATTCCAGAAGACTTCTCCTCGATATCTAGGCTGGAATACGGGGCGTTCCGGTTTCCTCTGAGCCGGCGTGCCACGGGCTTGGTATCAGAGCAGGTCTGGCTGTAGGACGCCCTAGACCGCGCGAACGTTAGAAAGCGGTAGTATAGACCCCAGTTGGTTTGTTGCACTTGATTGCTGCATTTGTTTGTCGCATAGCATGCATATAGATTATTATTTAGTCGCTAACAGTTTATCTGGTGAGTGTAGCTGGCATCCACTATAGCTCAACCCTTGCATTTCTCCAGTTCCTTTTTTCTTTCGGTGTTTGGTGTCATTTCTGTCCCAGCTGAGTGATGCCAAGTGATCCCGACACTGTTTGCAAAAATGGTGCTCAGGTATCGCACCGATGTCTTTCCTTCAGTCCCGTCTATCGTTTCGGTGATAGGCATGCTTCTATACTGGATCGTTCTTTTATTTTGTCGTTTTGGCAACCCTTAATGATCTTAGTTATCACGAAAGAGCAATGTCAGCAGCCTTAGTTTTTCCCCGCTGTCCTATTTCTTGGACGAGTACGGAATTGTTTTCCGTCCGCTTGATAATGATGTGGTTGCGACCTTCATGTCCCACTACATGATTACTGACTACGTCCTCGTCTCCAAGCTAGTCCAAGTTGCTATCTGGCTAAGCTAGCACTTGGTGTAGCACTGTTTACCCCAACTCTTCCACACATTTATTCGTCCTCGTGCACATCGTCACAGCATATTAGACCGCAATACCGGAGATCCCTCGAGATTTGTGTGCTTAAGTAGGCATGCATATTATTGTGTGAGTAGCAGTAATATGTGATGATTGCTTGATTAATTATATTCGTAGAATGCTTGTGTGCTTTTGTTTTAGTCATTTCTGTTGTTCCTTTCTTTGGGCCTTCGGTGTTACAAAGTTTTCCCCAATTAAAGTTGCTCGTCAGCACACACCGGACCCGAAGAGTCAGCAAGAAATGCATATATTTGGAAACTCAGCTAAACAGAATGGAACTATCAGCTGACTGCAGTGAAATTGGGAATATCTTGTCTGCATGCAAAAGAAATCCTGGATGGACCGTCAGTATCAAGTTTGAATTAGCGTGCACTCCTCACAACAAAATGATTAAATCACCAAGAAGATAAATTGTGTGCAAGGTTGACAGAATTTATCAAAGGTATGGCTCCGATACAAGTTTAATTTTTCATTGACGATGATTTTGGAACTCAATGTACCTGGAAGCAAGCAAAAATATGGCATATACTCGGAAAGGAGAATAGTCCTGCAAAACCCCGTTTCATGCAAGAAATCAATAGCAAAAATATTCAGATGGTTATATATGTGGGAATCAGTCCGCATATCATAATAAGAAGTTTCTGGTGTAAGCAATCCACTTTTCCCTCACAAGATACCAGAGAAGTTTCCAAGGCAAGATTCATCTATCTTCCTCAGTACGATACGTGGATGATTTCCCGTGCAAGGTACCCTGTCTTCTTCAGTAAGCAACCGCAAAAGCTTCCGGCATAAGGTACCAAGTCTTTCCCCAGCAAAGTCTTTAAGGGGGTAAGCTTCTGAAGCACGATATTCAGTCTTCTTCAGCAAGCTGTCCGATGAAAGTTCGAGCACAAGCCAGCAAATATTCCTCAGTAAGACATTGGTACAAGGTAGTACGTTGTAAATTGACAGCATATGGAAGAGAATCCCAAGAATCAGATCGGCAACATTTTGGTCAGAATCAAGAATCAGTCAGAATACACGTCGGTCTCGGAATCAGGTCATCATATATATGCAAGGAGCATACCACCAAGATCTTACAAGTCACTCAGATGAGGATCTGACAACCACGTGAGGGTGGTTACGAGAATAAAGCCAGAATACCCCACAGTGTGACAAAGGATTATGAGGATTGACGACATCAATGAGCTCAATACAAGTACCCGTGAACCTGGAAAATGATCCTGATGAACCCTTGTCCCCTTTTTCTCCAATGACGGCACCACGCCTGTGATCTGAGCTGTTTCTAGCTATCCGGGGTGCATGCCTATTTTTGTTTCTCTCCTCAACAACTGACACGAGTCTGAGCTGCTTTTCGGCCGTCTCGTACAGCTGTTGAGTTTCTTTTTGTGATAGTAGCCCTATAGCCGCTTTTTGGCTATTTTAGGGAGCTGCCACCTTCTTCTTATCGACCCGGTCTCATGCTCTGAGCTGCTTTTTGGCCGTCCTGAGCCGTGGTTGAGTTATTTCAGCAATGTCCCAGATCTGAGTTGTAAAGACCATTCTGGTGGGTACTGATTTAGTTGCCGATTTTTTGCAAGGGTTTTGGATGATCATTTCCCAATGATCAGAACTTGAGAGGTGTTGAACCTGACATTTAATGGGTTACCTTATCATAAAAAATCTGATCATCATTACGTGAAAGGTTGTCAGTGCCGGGTGGCACACCCAGTGGAAATCACTTTTGGATTTGTGAGACGGACATATATTTCAGTCGTGATAATAAAATCACACTCACCTAATCAGCAGATCTAAAAAGAAATTGGAGCCTATATAAGCATGAGCAAGCAAGGTAGTATCTGTCAGAATGTGGATACAGTGAATCAAACCACCCAGGGCCACTCAGATAAAAATTTAGTGGGAACAACAATAAAGGAAAAAGGATAGCCGAGTTGGAAACGGTTTCCTTAAGTCAGAATATTCATACTTGTTCCCTGAGCAACCAAATCTCGAGCACGAGATTTATTTAAGGGGGTAAGGTTTGTGACAGGCTGATTTTTGGCCCTTTCTTTTTCTTTTGTTTTTCCGAGGTTTTTGCTTGAGTTTTCTTTTTCCATGGCTTTGTGGTCTGGAAACTGAAGAAGATGCCCTCTTCATTGCTTCCAGAGTGGCTTGTCAATCCCAAATCTTTCCCTAGACCTTGTCATTTCCATTCTAGACCAAATCCCAATATTCTCTTTTTTGGGAATATTCCTATTCTATTAAAGGAATAACTCAAATTGCCCTAGGTTGTGGAGCAACCTATATTTCCCTCACTCCAAAAATTCCCAAATAATTCCCATAAATTGTTTGGGTCATATATTGATAAAATATGGCAAAACTTTTCATTGCCATGTTCAAAAATAATTCCCTAATAATTATTCTTCATTTCTGTCCAGTGTGGTTTTCTGTGAAGGAAGTACCATCTATCTTTTCTTGATTGCTCCCAACCTTTTTGGGCATGTTTATATGTCCAAATAATTGTCTCATGCACAATTTCAACTTTATTTGCCTAGCTAATCATCCTCAACAATTTTTCAAGGTTTCTGTCAAACAGAAGCCATTGTGAAGGAAGTACTAGCTAGAGATATCCAAATGAGTTGTACTTTTGCACACTCCTTAATGTGCTCATATTAACCCCTTCCACCCATTTGCAGCCCCATCCAATCATCTAGGTGAGCACATGAGCCAATCTTTGATTCTGGCAATATTTTCACGTTGTGAAGCAAGTATATTTTATATTGCTTCAAAAATCCTGATAAATTACCAGATCAATTCTTATGCCCATAAAACATCTCTCCACCCATTTTGGCATCATTTCAATGAGCCATTTGATCACCATAATTATTCCAAGTTTCTGTCCAAAGGAGATGCTTGTGAAGGAAGTACCATTTTGGTTTATCCAAATGGTATGAAACCTTTTGCATCATCTTCATATGATCAAATAACCCAGCCTTGCTCAAACTCATCTCAATCCAATCAACCTCGTGAGTGTACCTTCATGATCTTCATTTCTGGACCAAGTATGCAGTTGTGAAGCAACTACAGTAAATCTTGATCCTTTTACCCTCAAACTCCCCAGGACTGTAGTCCTTCCTAGCATAAACATCCCAGACAACTTCTTTGGCTTCAAGCAATTCCCTGTTGATCACATTGAGCTAGTAAAGTTTACTGCAGTGAACTTCAGAGCTCACTAACTATTTACCCGTAGCCTGTTTAACCTAGTTACCACCACAGATCAAACCTACCTTGGAGGAACTTACCACTAGACAACGTTTTGGGCGCTGCAGAGCATTGAATGCCCATGTTCATCTGGTGACCATGCAGCTGGCATGCCTGTTGGCGCACTCTGTGTGTAGTGGCCGCGTCCAGAGCACTGTTTGTGCTGGACCCCCCTCCTCCTCTCATCGTCTTAGACCCCGTGATCATGTCCAGCATGTTCAACGTGTCGTCTCCGTTCCCCCTAGGCCTCCTCTGCCCCGTGAGAGTCCTCCCCTGTGCCCTCCCCGTCGCTTGCCTCCGAGTCCATGCGCGCAGGCATGCGTCCGTGGCGCCGGCCATGCATCCACGGCGACGCCAGCGCGGCTCCCTCTCGCCCGACTATAAATAGCCCGTCCCCGAGTCCTCCGAGCTCACCTCGAGCCTTGCCTCGCCCCTCTGTTCCTCCCGAGCCCCTTCCCCGAGCGTCTGGAGCCCTCCCTGCTCGCCATCGACACCATGGCCGCCGCGACCATCCTCTCAAATTCGACCAAGTCGAGCTCCCTATCCTCCTTCTACCACCACCAGAGAACTTCCCGAGACCCTACGCTCCTCCCCACCCTCTCTCCTTGTCGCTGGAGGACTGGGTCCCCTCGCCCCAAGCCTAACCGCCGCCGGCCGCTCCTCTCGGGTACCCCCCCGCCGCGGCCACCCTAGGCTTCCCCAGCGCCATCTTTCACCGGGAATGGGCGCGGCTCGTCTCTGCCATCCCACCGGTGCCCTCAGCCGGGCGGGAGACGACTAGAGCAGCCCGCCCCATCATCGGCAGCGTGCCTCTCCGGTGCCTCCTCTGTTCTTGTCGGGGGCAGGAAGAGGAGGAAGAAGACAGAAGCCACGTAGGCATTGACCATCTACGTGGACCCTGCGGGCCCCATGTGTCAGTGACCCAAGCCTCGGCCCCACCCCTCCTAAGTGGATAAGTGGCAGGCCCCACCCGCGTGGGACCCACACGACAGTGCTGACCGATCCACGCCACGTCAGATAAGTGAAGGCGTCTTTCCCTTTTATGTTTTCGCTGATCAAAAGCGTATTTCTAACTTTGTGCTTCTGCTTTATCCACTTAGCATTACTAGGGAAAACCTTATACACAGAATCTTAGCAGCAGCGCGACACAAAAAGAAGCACTACTGCTAATTAGCAGTAGCGCATGTTTTTAACCGTTGCTACTACTAAGTTGATAGTAGTAGCGCGGGTTTTTAACCCTCGCTACTACTAAGCGGTCTCTACCGTGCCCCCCGACATATGCCATAGTAGTAGCGAGGGGTATAA
>NC_041385.1:780070936-780081224 GCF_002162155.2 Triticum dicoccoides
CATATGTAGTAGCGAGGGGTATAAACCCGCGCTACTACTAAGTATGAGATAGGTGAAGTCACCATATCCTCGGCCGAATCCCCATCTCCTCCCCCAAATCCCTCCTCTCGTCCACCACCCTCTCCTCTGACTTTCCATATGCTCTCACATGGACCTCTTGCCCCTGCACCCATCCTCCTCCATGGCACCGAAAGAGGCCTTCGCCTCGCACCACCGGTGTCTAGGAGCTCGCCGGTCTTCCACCGACGTCTAGGAGGCCGCCGCCCCGCGCCACCACACCGGAGCACCTCACCACCGGTGACTAGCTCCGCTGCTCCCTACATCACCTTCCTCTCTCCCTCGGTTTTCCCTTTCTCCCTCTCCCTCTGGTTTGACTCACCCTTCCATGTCCATGCCCGTGCAGGTCTTCTCCATGGATGACCCGGAGCTATCTGGCATGTCGGGAAGAGGAGCCCCACGCCGCGGCCTGGCTCTGCCATAGAAACGGGCCCTCTCCGACAGCCACTGCTGGATCTAGTCTTCCGCTGTCCGTTCATGCCTCCGGCGACGCCAATCATCGCTAGATCTTACCACTACTGCCATTGATAGCATGCACGGGATCGAGATTTTTTTGTTTTTGAAAGTAATAGAAGTAGCGCGGGGTATAAGACCCGCTACAGCTAACTAGCAGTAGCGTTGTTTGCAGCACAAGCTACAGCTAACCATGTATAGCAGTAGCGTGTGTCAACATGCGCGACTGCTACAAGTTAGCTGTGGCGCCGTATCAGTAGCGCGGGCACCCGCGCTACTGATACACCCAAAACCCACGCTGCTGCTAGGCTTTTCCCTAGTAGTGTAGGGACCCGACTGTGAATATAATTTTTGTAAAAAAGTCCCTGAACTTCAAGTATTCACAACTTTTTATCCATAGCTCCAAATCAGGTGAAACAACACTCACTTCTTCGTTTTGTCGAGCCCTTTCTGTTGGTGTCACTTGCATTATGTTTTGGCATACTGAAAATGACCATTTTGCCCCTACCCTTAATCAGTCCCCTTCGAGAGAGAATGTTTTCCGACGATTCGTTCCGCGAGTTTCTGACAGTTCTCCCAGGTGCCTTCTTCATCCCCAGGCAAGCCATAATACCCACTTGCATGATAGTCATGCAGTAGCCATGGTTTTCAACTTAAATCTTTGTTAAAAGTTTGCTTGTTGAAAAGATGGTTATCGTTGTTCCGGTGATGTTTAGAGTTGCATGTTCACTATTATGCTATGTTGTCTTGTACTCTATTATCATGTTATACCTACTAGTATCTCCTTTCATATGATTATGATTGCTAGTGGTACATGTTGATGTTGGTGATGGTCGTGCTAGTCAGTATGCCATGTTCAGTGCATATGAGTTATTATTGATATGATGGATGGTTATGTAATACCCTCATGGTGATGTTGATATCATGTTCATGTATTATAGTTGGCATCATGTTATTTTATCATGGCTCAGCATATTTGAATTCAAGTTTAACCGGATTAAATTGAACTTGAACGACTGTTGGCTCAGTCATGGTGCCGCTGAATCGATGCTGACCAGTGCAACCACGCTTACCGGTATGGGACGGTCCTAACTGGGTCTATTGTTGTGCCTCTCGCCGGTTCCTCCAACGAGGGAAGGTTATGGGAATGCGCTACCCTGATCAGGTAGGCGGAGCATAACCTTGTGTGCCCATAGTTGTTATAGCCGGCGGATCCCCGTGTGGGATCGTTTATGTTTTGGGCCACGACGGTGGTCGAGGTGTCTGGAGGTAGACATGGGGCCACCCAGGACTAGCCCGATGGGGACTGAGTCGGAGTGGTCGGGAGAGTGTCATGTCAGTAGATCGGTTTTGTCGGAACGCCATTGGTCCACCCGAATGGGAGTGCGAGGCCATGTGTTTCATAGTGTGGATGCAATGTACTAACCTCTGCAGAGTGTATATTAATCTATCGATAGCCGCGCCCGCGGATAAGGGCCCAGGTCGAAAGTAGGTCACACCATGAGTCAACAGTAATAAGAATAATGTGCTTAATAACAATGAGATAAGTTGGTGGTGATCCTCATAAGGATCACGGGCCATTTAGTGGTCGGGTTGTGATCGCCGTAAGGGTCACTGGCCAAGTGTTGGTCGGGTTGTGATCGCCGTAAGGATCACGGTGCACTACAAAAAAATACACTTTCGTGATGATACGTGTTTGTCACAGTAGGTCACGTTTTTTGTCATGCATGTACATCCATGACGATTTTATGATAGAATCAAGATAGTCATACCTGTGCTGTCATAGAAGTGTTCCATGACATTACCAAAATTATCATCACGGAAGTGTCCACTTCCATGATGATAAATCGCGCGTCATAGAAGTGCTTTCGTCAAGGGTGACCGACACGTGGCATCCACCATAACGGAATGCCGTTAAGCTATCGGGTCGGGTTTTGGATCCGATAACCCGTTAACAGTGCCGACCAATGGGGATTTTCCACGTGTAAAATCATCATTGGCTGGAGGAAACACGTGTCGGCTCATCGTTGGGACAGATGTCATCCACTCATTGGACAGAAGGCGCCTAAGATACGTCGACACATGGCACGGCCAATCAAGTTTAAATGGGCTGGCCCAACTAAAGGCCCACAAGATTTTGCGGCCCTTAATGGGCCGGCCTAGTTAAAGGCCCACGAGATTTTGCGGACTATAATGGGCTGGCCCAGCTAAAGGCCCACAAGATTTCGCGGGCCATAATAAGCCGGCCCAGGTAAAGGCCCACAAGATTTTTGTGTGCCATAATGGGCCGGCCCAGGTAAAGGCCCACAAAATTCTTGCAGATCATAATGGGCCGGCCCAGCTAAAGGCCCACGAGATTGCACCGACATTAATGGGCCGGCCTAGCTGTAGGCCCACAAGATTTTGAGGACCCTAGTAGGCTGGCCCATTAACTGGCTGCCATGTTTTGGGCCAAATGCCGGACCATAATTGATCCGGTCCATTAATGGCCTGCCATGTTTCGGGCCTAATAATGGCCCATATAAGATCCGACCCGTTAAAAGCTTGCCACTTTCTGGGACAAATCACGGCCCAGATCAGGTCTGACCCTTTAAGAGGCTTTGGGCTCAATTATGGCCCATATCAGATTCGGCCCGTTGACTGGACGCTATGCTTTTGGGCCCACTTGCTAAAGGCCCATTTAGTAATTCGGCCTGATATTAGTTTCGGCCTGTTAAGGGCCCACTTAACATTCTGGCCCTATATTAATTTCGGCCGGTTAAAAGCTCGTCATATAGTTGGGCCTAACTACGGCCTGGTTTGCATCCAGCCTGCTCGCAGCCGATATCTGATTGGGCCAAACAAGGACCGAGACAACTTTGGCCTGTTAAAAGCCCGTGAATTGATTCGCACAATCATGGGATGGGGTCCATTTCGGGCTGCCTATCGACCCGTGAGCTATTTGGCACGTTTCAGGCCCAGCCTACTTCTCAACCTCCTAAAAGCCCATTGAGTTTTCTTGCGAAAAGAGGGCCGGGGGTTACTCGACCTATTAAAGGCCCGAATCTACTAGTGGGCCAGTTTGACGGGGCCCATGATGTGGATCATACATCATGATTGCATGACGGCCCGATTATGTACCGTAATATTACGGTTTGGCCAGTTTACTACGAAGACATGACATATATACAGTAAAATAACTCTAGCATCGTGAATAAGAAAAAACCTAGACTATACAATAAAGAAATTACGACATATTACATCCACTGGGCATCAAAGTTCTCCACTATGATAATAAAGCACAAGCAGACAACATATTACATACACTGGGCATCAAAGATCACCACCAGTGCAAATAAACACGCCGACAAAATAATATACAAAACCGACAACACTTCAATAGAGTTCAAGAAAGGTTAGCCCTGCTGGGGAGCTGCAGCGCAAGCAGCTGAGCAAGATGATGGGATTGTGCTTGTTCAACAATTATATCTTCCTCGCTCTGAAAGATAAACAAGCAGACAGATGACAGGTTTCGCACATAAAAGTATCAGTGCTGACAATTCATCACATTTCTTACTGACGAATAAAGTGACACAGTTTAAAATTGCATTAACACAATATGGTATTATTCAGGTCAAGACATGGCAGGAAATGACATTGTGAAGGAGTTGGCAGCTTCACGACACCACTGGATTACAGATCAAGAACTCATCAGTATCAATGGTTAGTGTGCTGTCAATTTATCCCATTTCAGATTGGCAAATAAAGAGACGGTTTAAATAATAGTAGAATGATATGATATTGTTCATAGTTAAGACATTGCAGAATATGACATTGTGCTGTAGTGGGTAGGTTCACCACACCACTGGATTACGGATGAAGAACAGAAGCATACATGCAGTGCAAAAGAATATCACTTGCTCTGAATAGTTTAATTTACATGGTATGAAGAAGGAACTTGGTTGTACAACTGAAAACTTAAATTGAGAAGGACAAAGTTTTGTTTATGAACTACATAATAAACTCTAAACATGCAATTTGATGCAAACACCCAAAATAAACAGCTGTTGCAGTCATGCCTAACCAAATATAAAGAACAAAGTTTGAAGGCTTGAGAAGGACAAACTTACATTACTGGTGAAGACAAGCTCTATAAAGCCCTTGTCCATGCTAATGGGGGGGGGGCAATTCAAGAATTTTAGCACAGAATCTTCTTCATAAGCATTGCCTTTATTCTACATTTTGTTAAGAGTAAATATAGATGTGATAATATACGAAAAAATGGAGAATATTTAAGATAAGATGAAGAGTGATGCTACATAACCAAGTAGCTATAAATGTATGTGCAGCGATACAGGCAAAAGGCACAGCCAATAGCAATGCACAGCTAAACTTCTTCAGTACCAACCTTATGGTAAGAGTAAATATAGATCTGATGTGTAGAAAATGGAGGGCAAAGGAAATAAAGCTGCAGAGTGATGGTACATGAACAACTACCTGTCAATATAAGTACACTGATAAAGGACATCATGTACTTACAAGAACAATGCAAAGCTAAAAAAATTCATTGGCATTGGATATATTCTACACTAATGTAACCATTCGTACAGATTAGACAATTTGGAGCGAACAATTGATAATCAAGCTATCATGCATACTGCTGTCACATAATGAACCAGGTATGTATGCAAGTACAGTGATACAGGACAATAGGTACTAACAAGAGCAAAGCAGCGGCTAGCATAATTACAATATCCTGTCGTTCTTTTCAAACCGGAATTCTTCTTCGAGCTGATTTCCTGCAAAAAAGATCCGTAAAGCACATGCGGAAAAGTAGAAGTTCAAATTGTCATGTGATTTCATAGACAATACCTCATCCTGGGAACGAGACCAGTGCATAACAAGGTTTTTCCATTCAATGTCTTCTAAATTTAGCACATGAGACTTCACCGGAAATTAGTTAATAGACTTGCCATCAAAGTGTGATTTCCTCAGGTAATACCGATACTACTGCAATGCTTCCTTGAAAAGCACAAGCAAGCTTTGCTCATCATGACTATCCAGATTGACCCTCACCTAGTTACAACAATGTAATGTAAATCATTGATGTGTTCGATCAGCAGAAAACAGGAAAATAATAACCATGAATAATAGCACTTACACGTAAGTTGGACAGGAAGATGTGAAAATGGTGTTTGTCTTCACTATAATCTTCCCATGATGGGAATATATGCACGTAGTCCCTAACAACATTGAAAGCATTGTCTTTTAAACTGGGAATAAATGAATGGGGTTCCAATCTGCAGGAATTGGCCGTCTCTGCAGTTGGGATAGGTCTTAGGCCGGTGGACTTGCTGTACTTTTTGCTGGAGTGGGATTTTTCTATGGTACGGCTGGTGCTACGGCAAATGAAATTGGTATACCTTTTGCTGGAGTGTAGGTACTGTGTGGTGGGGCTAGTGGTGTGGCCAGTGAAGTATGGGTATAGTCTGCTGGAGTCGGTCCTATGTTTTATGTCACTCGTTGTACAGCCAATATAAGTGGGGCACTGTCTGATTTCTCCGGCACCACCACGTTTTTCAAGGACTTTGCTGGTGCTCCTTCAGGTTCGGCAATCACCCTCTTCCTTTTTGATGTCTGATGCACAAGAATAACATTTGAGTGAAAAAACATGGTATGACGACAGATGGAATATGTATTGATAATGGATGGGCATGGCATCTCGAGTTATATGATGAGTAAACTAAGCAGATGGTGGTGCAACAAAGTAGAAGAAATGCAAGACAACATATGGAAGATACGCGCAATCAATAAAAACTTGACAAATTAGAACAGGCACCTTGATGGGTGAACATGACAGGCCATCTGCCTTTGACTCCTCGAGGTTAGAATAGTCATTAGGATGATATTCTGAACAAGAATCAACAGGTGGGGAGCGTATGAGTTTCATTGCTTCCAGAATGGCACTCAATGCCTTGGTGCCAATTTTGTAAGTCATTGCAGTGTTCCACAATATTCTTCTAATGCGTGGATTCTGATATTCACTGTAATTGTGTATAATATCTGAGAACCATGAAAACATAAATAGTTGTGAGATTATCTTTATAATGCAGATGATATTCTAATATAGGGGCGCCCCTATAAACACTTATGTGCTATCACTGGATTCTGATGAGAGAGCTCATGTGTGCTATAATATCGTGCGTGCATTTATATAATCTGGCACAAGTACACAAAAATATAGGCTCCAGAAGTAAGGATAGCTGGCAGATGATAGGTTCATAATATACTGTATAGAGAGTTTATTGCCAAACCATGATAACAAGAGCACACAACAACTAGGCAGATCATAGTGTACATAACAGGGGTACACCATAACCACGATATATAAATTGGGAAAGTGGAACTGGCTTGAAAATACAATGTTGTATTGCCGCTAGTAATTGAAAGCCTATCGATCACGTATAGGCCAACACTATCGAACATGGTAAAGAAGAGCAAGCAGATTTTGGATAATAAAATGTTGGTTGCATAGTGCCCACACATGATGAACCAGAGCGCATTAAGAATGCAACTCCCAGCTGTCTCTCGACCATTTCAGGCGATTGGATGAAGATCCTACGTCTCCTAACCCTTCTTCTTCCTTGTCTCTAATTCTTCCCATACAGAACACCGCACGGGCTGCCGGCCAGACCACCGGCCCCCATCACCTGTGTTCCTCCGCCACCCCCACCCGCACCCGCGTTGAGTTTTCTTCGTTCGGCGAGGCCCGACAACCACCCGAGCCCCTTGGATCGCACCGCCGAACTCCGGCGAGCTCTGAAAAATCGACTGACCCAATTTTGAAATTTAGACTACTGTGATTTAACTAGTGTGGAATATAAAAGGGGAAAGCCATAAGCATTGGGAGTATAGTGTTGAGCGTGCCATGGCGGATCTGAAGGTGCAAACCGGACAAAGGCAACTTCGCAACCAAGACAAGAAATCAGAGTAAAGCAGTGGCGATCTATTTTCTTGCTGTGATAAATAAGTTGAGCAGATACGAAAGAGTATCGCCTCTGGTGCGGCACCGTGTATGCATCTGCTGAGAATTTGATGGTGTTGCGGTAGCGATGGCTGTCGGTGGCGTGGAAGCAGATCTAGGAGGGTAGACGGTGGCGGTAGGGCGCGGTGGACTAGACGGTCGTAGGAGCGGCGCCGGCAAGGTGGACGACGACAGGGATGAAGCGAGAGGACGGATGCAAGGATCCCAGTCCGAAGGCGTGGATGAGAGAGGTCGATCTCCTGTAATGGACGACGACATCGGGGTATCAGATCCGGCATGGTGGAGGAGAACGGTGGTGGATGGGGTGGCGGGCGGCGGCGGACGGAGGAGGGTGGGGTGGAGAGGGTGTTTTGGCGCCCACGGAGTACAAATGGGGAAAAGGGAGGTAGAGAGGAAGGGGGGAACCATGTATTCAGGGCGCGCTTGTCTCAAATGCGAGGAAATTTACAAACTTAGCCCCCGTTTCAAATTTCTACTACATCACATCAGCATTAGTCAGTTGGGGATAGGACGGTAATCTCGCATACACCGAATATCTGCCGACGAGAGTTTGTTTTTGGCGCCCACCGTGTATGAATATGAATCGGGGAGGGGGTCGATTTCGGCCGAGGGCACACTGTGTTTTGGCGCCCACCGTGTATGAATCCGGGTGAGAGGCGGTTACGTCAAGTTTGGGTGAAATTACAAACCTACCCCTATTGAAACCTATAGATATCCAGCAGATAGGCTTTGCGTGGCAGGGATAGGCAGTAGTGATTTCCATCTCGCAGATTTTGGTTTCGGGCGGTTACGCGACTTTCCCCGCTTCGTTCAAATTTTGCACAGTGCATGTTTACTGTGCCAAGTCAATTCGAATCCCGTTTGTATTCTACTATTTTTTCAGGCGGGGTCCATTTTCAATTGGAATTACATTCTATATACATCATTTTTTTATATACTTTCAAAAGCACAACACCATTTATACATAAATATGGTTTACAAATGGCATGATCTCAGATTCATAAGGTTGTATCCATCAATTTGGATTTTCAAATATTTGAAACCACTTTATGTTGAAATCCAATGTATGCATTCCTTGCTAACTGTCTCCAATTAATGTGTGTTTCATGCGGGTTTTTTTAACTTCTGAAACATGTATAATGTGTTTCACACACGCAACATATAGTGTAATCCCGTTTAGACATTAATTGCATATAAACCATGCATTGTTTGTAATTGAAGAATCTATGGATCACCAATATTGATAAACTATATAACATTACACGTGTGCCCAAATTCAAATGAATATGCATGTTTGATACACCAATTTGAGTTATGATATTATCAATGTCGTGATTTCTAGTTCAAATATTTGAATCCCCTTTAATCCAGATATTCGTATCATATAGCTATCACTCATGCTTATATAGGACTATCTCTCTGGACTTATACGCGTTCATCGTCTCTCAAGCATCTCTCGTGCTACATGTATGTCGAGAATGCTCTTTTATCTTCGTAACACACTGACGGTACTCTCTCCCTCGACCTTCATCACTCTATCTCTCTCTAAGTATATCTCGCTCCCTGCTATGTGTCTCTAGCTATGATTCTCCATGTGGAATCTCTTTCTCAAACACAAACACAAAACTTTTTCTCCCGGGGTCTCATTTCTCTCAACTATTCCCATGTGTGCCACTCGCACACCCCTCATACAGAGATGTCTTTCGCTCCTTAGATATGAGAACCTATGACTCTTCCTCTTCAATATCTCTTTCTCACACACAAACACAATCTCTGTCTCCCAAGGTCTCATATTTCTCCATTGTTCTCTTGTATGTCGCTCAAACACACCCTCTCTCCCTAGACATATCTTGTGTTCCCTCATATGTCTTTCTAGATATCACTCTCGTTGTGAAATATCTTTCTCTCTCGCAGACACAAAATCCATCTCTCTGGATCTCATTTCTCTCTAATATCTGTTTGTATGTGACTCACATGCACCCTCTCTCTATCTCTCTCACACCCACACACATAACCCAGCCTTCTGATCCACTCGACTCCTATCTCCAACACACACTAGCTAGCATCTTTATCTTTCTATTTATCTGTTCTCCATCAACCTTGTTTCTCGCCCTCACTCTTGATTCCTATCACGCACACTACATATGTTTCTCTCTACATGCAGTCAAGTGCCCTCTCACACACATATATAAGTTCACCCTTTGAACCACCCGACGGTCATCTCCGACACCCAATCTAACGGATGTCTCTCTAGCTAGCATCTCCATCTCTGTATCTATCTATAGTTTCTCTGTCAACATTTCTTTCTCGCACGGAGTCTTGCTTCCTATCACCCACACTATATATGTCTATCCATACATATGCATTTATAGGTTGATCTCTTTTTCACAATCGTTGCGCCTCACCCCCTCTGCTCGCCATAGATGCATGCTCCAGCCCACGCCACTATCTCTTAAAGACAAAAACACATGCTAAATTGTCGGGCATTCTTCCCTGCATTCTCACATGCATGCATATTGTCATACCGATCCTTCTCTCCCATGTCGTTGATCTTAGGACTTATGTCTTCTTTCTTTTATCTCGATCATGCGCGTGCGCGCACACACACACACATCCCACGTATACATGTATACCTCTCACACATGCACGTTCAAGGTCTCTATGTCTCCATACGTAGTTAATTACCCTCAATCCTAATGCCACATCGAATCGTTCTCCTCTTTTGTGCACATAACTTCCGCCTGGATGGACAAA
>NC_041385.1:780081626-780086710 GCF_002162155.2 Triticum dicoccoides
CACTCTTCCCTTATATCCCCGGAACCAATAAGACCATCCCTTTGTTTAATTCCCGCCTACATGCACCATCGAAGTAGTCTTCCTTGGTGCCTCTCGAACAAACATGTTCTCTCGATGTCGACTCCTCTCACGCGCACGCACCTTCTCTTCCCTCCCTACGGGCATTTTCTCTCTCGCACCCCATCGTTGGTGGCCTCTGCCATACACATCACCTCTCTATGATGAATCCATGCACACTTAAATTACATCCACCACAGGGGACCCCGCGACACACACACACACACACACACACACACACACACACGCACGCCACACACACACACTAAGACTTCATCTCACACACACATGCTCTAGGCGGAGCATTTGTTCCTACCACCCTTCATCCAACCTTACCCGTATGATAAACAATCACCTTTATTTACTTGCATAACATGGACAGATTCCACTTTACTTTAGCAGTCAGCAAACTTATCATCTGTACCCTTATAAAAAAACGAGTTGGCGATGATGGTGTGCCTGCCATCTTGTAATACAGACCGTATGATCTATATCTGACGAATAGGAAGCAAACTATGATAATTTTACAAAAGATACCCGCACCTCTCTCCACACAATTATCTCCCGCAACCTCATTGCTCAGCAATTAAAAAAGGAATAAGTCTGGAACAATCTAGCATGCATGGTGGCCACTGCCGCCTGCCGGCGCCGTCCATCCCCATGCCTCCGCCCATTCCGACCACCAGTCACCACCACGCTCCACTCCTCCTCGCCTTATCTCTCATCTTTCATTTTTTCGATGGCATTCTCGAGATACTAGTTTTCCGATAAAATTCTCGAGATATCATTAGTTTTTACACATGGGATTACTCCTGCATGGGTCAATCACAACAGATGTTTTGTAAAAAATGCATATTGATGTTCCGTGCAATGCTAGAGAATCTTGCTTGTAATTATATAACGCAAATCACGAGCAGGAAGTGACATTTTTTTGACACAACCACGTTAACAGGGCCACGTAAATCACGAGCAGGAAGGAGAAGGGAAGCGGGCTATGGAGTAACGTTTTTTACCATAATTTCTTAGGAAGCTGAGTGCAATAATTGAGTAGTTTTGCAAACTACCATTACTACTACACCTGAAATGGTTCAAAACCTATACTCCCTTGCCAGCGCGCGCTTCCCACGTGAAACGGTCAGTGTCGCCCTAGAGCGTCAGTGCCACATTAATGCCCGGCCAGAGCGGAGGCAACCTCTCACTGGCGCCGGCTTTGAAGTGGCGCGACGGCCGAGAGAGCGCCACTTCCCGGTGCACGCGACTGCTCCGCGTCGAGACTAGCCATAGGCCCTGTTTGGATCCATGGGTTAGAGTTAGTTTGAGCTAGTTGGGGCTCAAATAGCCCTAAAGTATCCAAGCATGAGGGTTTAAATTGGAGCAAGTTGCACCGAACCCACCAAAAAAAAACTATCCCACCCAAGAGGTGCTAACTGGAGATAGTTCTCATTGGGACCACTGAAAAATCACTTTTCTCTCTCCATGAAGTGCATTTATTGTCAATCTAACCCTGTCACCCAAAAACCTATTTGGCTACAGTTAGTTCAGGGTTAGTCATGAGCAGTGGCGGAGCCAAGGGGGGGGGGGCGAGCAGGGGCCTGGCCCCCCTAACGATCGAGCGTGCACCGTAGGCAGCAATCATTAGCGATAACATACAACGTACTTGGCCCCCCCTATTAGCGGTAGAATGGCCTGCTTCCCCGACGTACAAGCCCATTAATTAGTCCAGATTTTGCAACATGCAGCAGCTAATTGCGTGGACTCTTGAGAAAGTAAGAAGGCCCACGTACAAGCCCACTAATTTGTCATTTTTTAAGTCCATGCCGAGCCGGCCTCCGCTAAATCTCCTGGCCCTAGGCATTATCTCCGTGATTAGCTCGTGCATGGGATGCGCCGCTGCCATCCTATGCCTTTGCCGTGTCCTTAATCTCCTTGCCTCCGGTCTTCCTTCTTAAATCTACTAATTCATACGGGGACGCAGGCTACTTCACTCATCAATTCTTCAGGCTGTAGCCATCGAACTAGCCAAGGTTAACACATCACATCATCTACTAATCTCCCTCAATTCTCATCTTGTATCATGTTGAATTTCTACATCAGATTTTAGTTATTTTGGCTGTGTGATTTGTGATGGGTTGCTGCACTAGGGTATATGGTAACATTGATCATTTTTTGCTAATCAAGCAATAAAATTTCCCAATACAGCCAGTAATGATTTTCCATTCAAACCTATATAAATGCAAACTAAAAGCCAACCATTTGATAATACATGATTATTTTTGTTCAGTATATCTTAAATATTCATATGAAAATGTTTTGTAGCATGGCATTTCATGTCATATTTCGGAGTATCAAACTTCGTCTTCATGGCGCATATTTTGAATTATTGACCAATATTACCCATACCTGCACACGCTCCAGCTGCAAACAAAAATTGTGTGCCTAGGCAAAGTTAAATGTGTGTCACTTAAATATAAAATATTGGGTAGTATGTGAGGCACAAAATATTTTTTGGCTTCATCACCGTTTGGCCCCCTGTATGTCTAAATCCTGGTTCCGCCCAGTCTAACCTCTAGCTAAGTTAGAGTATCAAACAGGAGCAGTATAGGACATGCAAGTTGCTCAAAGCATACAGGCAAATTCGTACGTGAAAGGATTTTTTTCTTTTTGAAAATGGAACATGAAAGGAATTTTTTTAGAATGCTCTTGGCATGTCGCTAACATGTGATAGTTAACCGAACTCAATAGACGGCAGAAACGCCAGCCCGCCGCACTTTGATAGAGACGAGGAGGAAGAAGCGATACAGGCTGCTGGATTACTAGAGATAGATGTCGCACGGAAGCCATGAAATATGGTGATAGCGTGGGTTAGCCATGTACTAGTATGATGTAACTACACTGGGCTGTCGTGTTTCGTACTCTTCCAGTCCACTGTGGAGATGATTGGTTAATTTCATATCGCTGAATAATATTAAATATTATGAGTGCAGATGCTCCACAACGAGGTTCCTTGCTCCTTCTGGGTCGTCCGGAATCTATGTTCTTCCACTCTATTTTTTTACGTGAGCTTTGTTCATCCTTTTGCCAACACGCGAGACATCTAGCATCAAGGCACACGTGTTATGCAACGATCGTTCCATCTATATGAAGAACACGTGACACTGGAACTACGAGACGGACATGTACCCAGGAGTGGACGTACGAACCTGAGTAATGTAGTGCAGTAAGTGAAGTAGAAAGGAACAAATGGTATGAACATGCATGGCATAATGTTTGGTTGCGTTCTCATCTCAGCATAGTTGTTCCCTCTTCATGCATGCTCAACTCAACACCCCTCTTCATGCATGCTCTCTTCATGCATGCTTCTAGTGTATTTGTGCTAAACTAGTGTGGACTCATGCACCCTCCATACACTCTGCCAAACACCCAAAAGTAGGTCGAGAAGGGAACTCTTGGGCGACATTTGTCTCTTACTACGTACTACCACTAAATGTTGTACGTGCAATGCATGGTGATGTTATGGAGTACGTACCTAAGTACTCTACTACTACTATATTAGTTGGAGGCACATATTTACTTTTATATTTGTTTACATGTATGCCCCGAGACCTTCCAACTAGACGTGTCTTTCTCTCCAGGTCGCACTTTGTATCGTTCATACCACTAAGTACTACTACATGTGGTGTTGGGGATATTACCACTAGGCATGAACCGGCCTGCTTGGGACGGGATAACTTCATTAGTGGTATGAACAGATGAAGGCCCAAGGCCTGTAGCTGGTTTAGAACCTGTAGCCGTAAACCGGCATGATGTGTAACTTGTATTGTAAGTTAGGAACAGAAAGATACCAACCGGGATACGAGTATGGACCGGTTAGGACTCTATGGACCGACGGGCGTCACCCGTGTATATAAGGGGACGACCCGGCGGCGGTTCAGGGGGAGAACGACAACTCGAGTCTAGGCGAAGCTTGTTTGCTCCCTAGCCATTGAGATCACATCAATTCCATCGCAACTAGACGTAGGCTTTTACCTTCATCGAAGGGGCCGAACTAGTATAAAACCCTCGTGTCTTTGTGTCCGCATTAACCCCTTCAAGTAAACTCGTAGCGATGGCTCCACGACTAAGTCCTTTCGCTAGGACATCTACCGTGACAAATCCACGACAGTTGGCACCCACCGTGGGGCCATCGCACGATGGTTTGACGATCCTGGAGGGCAAGCTCAAAGGACTCGAAGGCTATGCTGTGGGCCAGATGACCAAGAGTCGTCGTGGCAAGATCTACATCGACGACGCAGGATGGGGTCCCGAGGCCGATTCGATTGAGTACGGGTACCGGGTCCCCTTTGGTGGCATACACGTTTTCATTGGCAAGATCGGTGAGCCGGGGCCTGAGCCGGACATCTGCATCGACCTCGTCGAGACGGCTCAGCGTGCAAGATCTACCCAGGCTAAACCGGCCGTGAAGCGTGCCTTCGTTGGAGTCATCCACGGAGGAGGGCGTGAGGACGAGTCAGAACACGGTAGTGAGACCGTCGTCTATTCCGGCGACGAGTCCTCGACCGGAGAGACCGAATCACTATACCAGTTACAAGACGACCAGGTTAGGGGCTGTTCCGACGGCGACAGTATTCCGGACCCCCAGGCCAGGTCAACCGGGTTGGAATATTCATGGCTGGCACACAGGCGGCGAATCACTCTTCGACCGCCGCAGCGATGCTCTCCAGATCAGCAGTGGCAGCAGCAGCAGGGGCAAGAGGCCTTGTGCGCCCGCCGGTTCAAGTTCTATCTGATCTGTTTGATGCACTAGCCGCGCTTATGGCAGAGGACAATCCGGCGGATCAGGAGGCCCATAATGCAGAAATTGCAAAGGTGAGAGAGCAGATCGTGCAAGCCAAAGCGGATCTGGCAGCAGAAAAAGATAGGATGGCCGCAGAGCGGGCCGCTTTGGACGCCCAGGCCTATAAGCTCATGCTTGACCAGAACGCATCAGAGGAGGTCTTAAAGCGGAAGCACAGATCACGCCTGCCGTT
>NC_041385.1:780086963-780102035 GCF_002162155.2 Triticum dicoccoides
TGGAACCTCCTCAGCAGAACATTGTGATTCTTCCGCCGGTCCAGACGCCCCCAGGTCATTATTCTAATCCTATGGACAACCTTGTTGCAGCTGCCGTGCGATTAGAGGCTATCCCAGTTGAAGGGGACTCTCCGCAAGCGATAGAGATGCGCTGGGTTAAGGAGCTTCTCCGGACCGCGCTGATTCAGCAGGAAGCATATTCATACAGCCGTGATCGGATTCACTCTACGCCCCGTCCAAGCCGGAGCTATAGCAGGCGCTTGGATGGACCGGCCATATCGAGCAATACGCGAGGCCGTGAAGCGGCCCGTGGCAATAACCTGGCAGGCGGTGTTCGCGATGCTCAGGATGTGGTGGACCGGGCCCGGGCACGGAGGGAGGCCGAGTTAGCAGCACAGGATGATGCGGGTCAACTTACGCTGGTTCGCCCTACCACCTTCGCCGGGCCAGGAGTCACATCCGCCTTGGGAGTGCCTTGTTTAATCCCCGCTTTACGCAATGTGCGCCTGCCCAAAGATTTCAAGGGTCCACGCAAGGTGCCAAATTACACCGCTCATTTATCCCCTGAAGCGTGGATAGAGAGTTATGAGATGGCCATGGAGATGTTAGACGTGGATGAGACCGCGTGTGCAAAATACTTCACCATGATGCTTGAAGGCACGGCTCGTACCTGGTTGAAGAGCCTACCGCCCAATTCTGTCGGCTCATGGGCCCAGTTGCGGGCCCGGTTTATCCAGAATTTCAAGGATACATGTAAGCAGCCCAAGTCCATAGTAGACCTGGCGGCTTGTGTCCATGGGGAAGGAGAATCAACGACCCATTGGGTGCGTCGCGTTTCGGAAATTTTGCACTCGTCCGACATGATTAATGCTGACTCTGCGATCTTAACCCTGGAAGGCAACTGCCGGTTTGAGCCTTTAAAATTGAAATTGGGACGCATGAAGCGGTTCTGTAATGACATGGGAACCCTCATGGCCGCTCTGGTGAAGTATGCTGATTCAGACAGTACCAAGGATCCCGAGACTGATGATGATGAAGCAGGGAAGGGAAGGAAGAATAGCAACTCCAAACAGCAGCAGTACAAACCGGCGGGTCCTGGAAACGGAGGCAAGCGCAAGGCGGATGGCAGCATGGACTTTGTGGCCAACACTAATGCACAGGACAGGGGGTAGCGGCGCAAAGGTAAAGCGGCAAATCGTAATGGGGCTCCCAATCCTAACGCAAGCCGCTTGAGTTATTTGCTGAATCAGCCTTGCCCGAAGCACGGGACGAAGGAGGCGCCGGCTAACCATCTTTGGAAGGATTGTTATATCATGCAGGAGTTTAAAAACTCTAATGCCTTCCGGTATGATCACGGGTCAGGTGGCAGTTCAGGATCCGGTTTTCATGGGCCAGATCACGATGGAGCTTCCGGTTCAGGTCGCAATCAGGGCGGTCACAATCACCAGAATAATCAGAACGGCCAGCAGCAGCAGCAGCAGTCGGGTTATCAGAGCCAGCCAAAACAGTTGAACAATGGGCAATATCATGTTTTCACAACTAGCTTGGATAAACGCGACCGAAAACTCCACAAGCGAGCGGTGAATTCTGTTGAACCGGCCTTACCACGTTACTTGCGCTAGTCGGAGCAGCCTATCGTGTGGAGCGGAGAGGATCACCCGCCCCGGGTTGATAATTCGGGCCAGCTAGCATTAGTGGTAGACCCTCAGGTGGGGGGTTATAAATTCACCAAGGTACTCATGGATGGAGGAAGCAGTATTAACATACTGTACTATGAGACATTCCGCCGCATGGGTTTAACAGACAAAGATCTCAGACCGTCTAATACGGTGTTCCATGGTGTGGTGCCTGGCAAATCTGCATATCCTATTGGTAAGATAGCCCTGGACGTGGCTTTTGGGGATGAGCACGACTCCCGGTCAGAAAAACTAACATTTGAGGTGGTGAAGATCCGGAGCCCATATCATGCCTTGTTTGGCCGGCCGGCTTACGCCAAGTTCATGGCGCGGCCTTGTTATATCTACTTGCAGCTCAAGATGCCGGGTTACAAGGGGACAATAACGGTTCATGGGAGCCGTAGGGTCGCTTTGGAATGTGAGGAAGGTGATGCGGCTTATGCAGAGTCGGTCTGTGCCACGGAGGAGTTGAAGTACTATAAGGACAATGTTGATCCGGCGGATATGACTCCTTTGAAGAAGCCAACTACAGAGCATGATTCAGATCTGAAGTTCAAATCGGCAGCTGAGACCAAGCTTGTTAACTTCGTGCCCGGCAATTCATCTAAGCAGTTCACTGTCAGTGCTAATTTGGATCCCAAATAGGAAAGCGCGCTCGTCGAGTTCATCCGTGAGAATCGGGACATCTTCGCATGGAAACCATCCAACATGCTAGGTGTACCGAGGGAACTCGCTGAGCACACTCTTAATGCAGATCCTAGGTATAAACCGGTGAAACAATTCCTCCGCCGGTTTAACGGAGAAAGGCGAAAGGCCATTGGAGAGGAAGTGGCCAGGCTTTTGGCAGCTGGCTTTATCATTGAGGTGTTCCATCCAGAGTGGCTTGCTAATCCGGTGCTGGTTCTTAAGAAAAATGGCACTTGGCGTATGTGTGTGGATTACACAGATCTTAACAGGCCTGTCCAGCGGATCCTTTTGCCCTCCCCCGCATTGACCAGATCATTGATGCCACGGCGGGTTGTGAGCGTTTGAGTTTTTTGGATGCATACTCTGGATATCATCAGATCAAAATGGCAGTTAAGGACCAGGAGAAAACAGCGTTTATTACTCCCTTTGGAGCCTTCTGCTATGTATCTATGCCCTTCGGACTCAAGAGTGCCCAAACCACCTATCAACGGTGTGTACAGAATTGCCTGCATAAACAGATTGGCCGCAATGTGCACGCCTATGTGGATGATATTGTAGTAAAGTCAAGGCAGAAGGAGACGCTGGTGGATGACTTGAAGGAAACCTTTGACAACTTGCGGGTTTACAAGATGATGCTTAATCCGGCCAAGTGTGTCTTTGGTGTTACGGCAGGCAAGTTACTGGGTTTCCTGGTGTCTAATAGAGGAATTGAGGCTAATCCGGAGAAGATTACAGCTATCACCTCCCTGGCTAAACCGAAGTGCATCAATGATGTTCAGCGTTTGGCGGGCCGAATCACCGTGCTAAGCCGGTTTATCAGCCGCCTCGGAGAGAAGGCCATTCCTTTGTACCAAATGCTGAGGAAGACAGACCATTTTATTTGGAGTCCAGCTGCTGATGAAGCATTTGAGGACTTGAAGCGGCAGTTAGCCAATCCGCCTGTTCTTGCAGCTCCGGTCGACAAGGAGCCACTATTATTATACGTAGCAGCCAATGCTCGGGCAGTTAGCGTGGCTATTGTGGTGGAACGCAAGGAGGCAGGCAAGGAATATCCGGCTCAGCGGCCGGTTTATTATATCAGCGAGGTGCTTATTGAATCCAAGCAAAGGTATCCGCATTGGCAGAAGCTGGTCTATGGTGTTTTCATGGCCAGTCGGAAGTTGAAGCAGTATTTTCAAGGGCACCCCATCACAGTGGTCAGTTCAGCTCCCTTGGGTGATATCATACAGAATCGGGAGGCGACTGGCCGGATTGCCAAGTGGGCTATAGAGCTTGGGCCACACGGACTGAAGTATGTGCCTCAGACGGCGGTGAAGTCTTAAGCACTTGTTGATTTCATCAATGACTGGACGGAGCTACAAGCACCAGAGGAGAAGCCGGATCACACATATTGGACTATTCATTTTGATGGATCCAGGCAACTGGAAGGCTCGGGGGCTGGAGTCGTGTTAACTTCCCCACGAGGCGATAAGTTTTGTTATGTTCTCCGCTTAATGTTCCCTTGCACTAATAATGCAGCTGAGTATGAAGCCTTGCTCCATGGTCTCCGGATGGCTAAAGAGATGAATTTAAGCCGGGTTAAGTGCTTCGGTGACTCGGATCTCGTGGTTCAACAGGTGTCTGGCACTTGGGATTCTAGGGACCCGCTCATGACGGCATATCGTCGGGAAGTGGATAATATAGCGGGTTGCTTCCAGGGTTATCAAGTGGATCATGTGGACCGTCGGAAGAATGAAGCGGCGGACGCTTTAAGCCGTTTGGGCTCTCAGCGCAAACCGGTCCCGCCTAATATCTTTCTGGACGTGCTGCACAACCCGTCAGTCAAGCTCCCAGGTGAAGCGGATTTGGCTATTCCTGATCCGGAGGCTCAATTGGTGGCAGCATTGCATGCTATTCCGGATTGGACAGTTCCTTATCTTATGTACATGAACCGGGGGGAGTTACCAGAGGATGAGATTCTAGCCAGGCAAATAGTCCGGCGATCCAAGTCTATGATGATTGTCAATGGTGAATTGCATCGTCGCAGTGTATCAGGGCCGTTTCAACGTTGTGTTTCTCCTGAGGAAGGCTGTGAAATCTTAAGAGAAATCCATGAAGGGGATTGTGGACACCACGCCGGTTCAAAGTCTCTGGTGGCAAAGGCGTTTCGTCACGGGTTCTACTGGTTGACAGCGCATGCTGACGCGGAGGACTTGGTTAAACGGTGTGATGGATGTCAGAAATTTTCAAGGCGTGCTCATGTGCCGGCTCAAGAATTGAGGATGATCCCAATAACGTGGCCGTTTGCAACTTGGGGGCTGGATATGGTCGGACCTTTTAAAAGATCCAAGGATAAGAAAACCCACCTTTTGGTGGCAGTTGACAAATTTACCAAGTGGGTTGAAGCGGCGCCTGTCAGCAAGTGTGATGCAGCAACAGCGGTGCAGTTCATCAAAAAGGTGATTTTCCGGTTTGGCTTTCCACACAGTATCATTACTGACAATGGTACCAATTTATCTAAGGGCGCTATGAAGGAGTTCTATGAACGAGAGCATATCCGGCTTGACGTGTCGTCAGTGGCACACCCCTAGTCCAATGGATAGGCAGAACGAGCTAATCAAGAGATCTTGCGAGGCATCAATCCCCAGCTTATGGTCCCATTGCAAAGAACACCAGGATGTTGGATTGAAGAGCTACCATCTGTGCTATGGAGTATCAATACTACGCCAAACCGATCCACGGGATACACGCCATTTTTCATGGTCTACGGAGCAGAGGCAGTTCTCCCTAGTGATATCCGGCATGATTCGCCTTGGGTGGCAGCATATGTCGAAGCGGACAATGAGACAGCACGGCAAGACGCTTTGGACCTATTGGACGAGGAGCGTGATATAGCAGCTTCCCGTTCGGTGATTTACCAACAAGATCTTCGTCGCTATCACAGTCGTCGGGTTAGAACCAAAACTTTTCAAGAAGGAGATTTGGTGCTTCGGCTCATCCAAGACCAAACAGATATACACAAGTTATCCCCACCTTGGGAGGGACCTTTCGTGGTCAGCAAGAATCTGCACAACGGGTCGTACTATCTGATTGATATTCGAGAGTATAAAGACTCGCGTACATCAGAGGAGGAGACTAACAGGCCGTGGAATATAGCTCATCTTCGGCCTTAGTACACTTGAGCCATCGGCTCTATCTATGTACATATCATGATAGTGTATATATTATCTTTGATATAATAAAACCGGAGCCTCAGCTAAAGCGGGATCTCTGTCTTTCTTATCATGCGTGGTTACATGGAGTGGCTCTGTTTTTAAAGCGGACTCCGGTTTACCCCTTGACATTTGCTTTTTATACATCACTGGGGGCCTTGGTCGTGTCCGAACCAACGCGACACCTTTTGATAGGCGACAGCCACCAGATCACTTGGGAACATGGTCAAGTCTGAACCAGTCACGCCTCTTGGTCGGCCTAAGGCCACAAAATCACTTGGGGGCTTGGTCGAACCCGAACCATTGCCACACCTCTTGATCTGGCATATATGCCACGAATCATTTGGGGACCTGGCTGACTTGAATCATTGTCACTCCTATTGGGGGCTTGGTCCTGTCCGACCATGGTAATACCATCTGATCAGCTCAGTATAGCATATTTTTGCAAACAGTTTTTACCATTGCCTTGGTTTCCATGGTATTTTCATGGCTTGTTTGTTCTTAGTTTTTTGTTGGATTCCTTTTTCCGGTTTAGCCTATGGATTTGATTCCCCTTTAATCCGGAGAAGTATGCCCGGTTTATTTTTGTTTTTTCCTGTTAACATCATGGAGTAACAAGGGGGTTTATATTGACCCAGTACGGTCTATACGGCAGCTGTTTTCTCCCCCCTTGTTGACGGTAATGGTTTATAAAACCTCCGCTTCGAAGCTTGGCTAAACCAGCTTCATGCCAAGACATGGCAGGAAATATGAATGGAGGTTTTTTCGAACAAAAGCTTCAGTATTTATGCACGAAGGCATATTGAAGATAGAAGTATTAACTATCCTGTTACAAGGCATCACGGTGCCCGAATAAAGATCATTTGTTATTTTGGAAAGATTCCAAGGACAGCTATACAAACCGGCTCCCGGTTTAGGCCTGCTCCTCGTCATCATCCGCTTCAGCTTCTTCGTCCCTACCCATTGGCTGGAAATCAACAGTGGTCCAGTCGATTCCCATTAAAGCTTGGAAAACAGCCTCTTCATGTATCAGGGAAGACGGTTCAATATCAGGAGCGTAAGTGTGCTTACGGATTGGAGGGATCAGATTCTCCGCTTCAAGAGTTGGGGCAGGCACTCGCTTGTTCTGGTCATTGTATTGTGCTTGATAATGCGTCAAGTCTGCCTCTTCAGCTAGCTGACAAGCCAGAGGGCGCATTGCACGGTTTATTGCCCTTAAATCCTCTTCATTGAATTCAGAGCCATCTTCCTTCAGGCTGGGATATCCTTGAGATGCTTCCACAGGGTCGAAATCTGGCACCCATGCCTTTGCCCGGATCAAGGCGTTAATAGCTCCGGTTCGAGCAGCAGATTTCTTCAGCGCCTCCATCCGGGCCGGAAGCATCGACAACATGTTAAGAGTGTCCTGGATTAAAGAAGGTGCTGGGTTGTTATGAGAGGCTGTGGTGATGATCCGCTGGGCTCCGGTATATAATTGTTCCACTAAGGTGTAGGCAGCCTTCAGTTTCTTCCGCACATCGTTTCCCAAGTGCCCGATGCGTGTGCTTACAAAAATATAGGGACGGTTTCAAACCGGATTTACGCTGCAGCAGGTTCAAATTATCACAAAAGTTAAAACGAGCTTACCAAAGATCGCAGCAGTCATGGAGTGTATTTGCCGCTTTACGGACGTCAGTTCATCCGCCACCGGTTTAAGGGCAGCTTCAGCATTTTCCGCTCTTTTGGTTAAAGCGGCCTTCTCAGTGGCCCAGTCAGCCCGCTCTTTCTTGAAGCCTTCCTTCAGCTGTTCAGCGGTGCTCAAGGCGTTGGTTAATTCTTCCTTTGCCTTGTCTGTTTCAGCTTGTTGAGTTTTCAAGGCCTCCTGCAAATCAGCAATCCGGTCCTCCTTGATTCTCACCTCAGCCTGCATACAGACAGCATTTAGCTTTAAACAAGCGGTCCAAGAAATTGAAGTATCAACCACATAACAAAGTTATACGCCTGATACTTGGGGGCTAATGAACCTTCAGTTTTCAAAAGTTACTAGATTGCAAAGTCCCAAGCTCAATACAGGTATTCAACTTGGCACTTGGGGGCTAATGGCTATTTGCTCAAATTATGTTCTAAGGGTAGTTTTCTGTTGGAGCCCCGGTCTAATTCTGCTAAGTTAAACCGGCCCTTGGGGGCTATATTAATGGATTTCAAAAGTGTTGAGGATCATATTCAAGTCCCGGTTTGACGAAGGCAACAAACCGACCCTTGGGGGCTAGGAGGATTGATGCAAAGGCAGTCAGTAAAGAAGTAAGTTACCTCAAATTTATCCCTCATCATTTTTACCAGACCAGCTTCACAGTCATGGCTAGTATAAAGCCGGTTTAGATAGCCGGAATGAAGATCTTGGGCACTCAGAGCAGCATATGTCTCCAGTTCAACATCCCATTTTTTCTTTATTCAGAGCAGAAAAATCCTCTTTTATGGTATGCTTGGTTAAGGTGACAGGATTCCCGGGTTCAAAGCGGCCTACACGGTAATCACAACATCATCATCTTTGGACTCGCCGGTTTGTGTTAGTGTGATCGGTTTGTCAGCAGGACTGTGGGATTTCTCAATCCGGACGGAGCTGACAGGCGGGTCAGCAGAGACTGAAGTATTAATAGGCCTCTCTTCGGGAATAGCATCGTCTTGTAAAGGAGGATCATTGGGAATATCCTCAGGAGCAAATGCTTCAAGATCTGGCGTTTTGTCATGTTCTGGGGCTACATCTTCTTCAGCCGCTTTATCCAGGCGGGCTTTCTTGCTCGGTTTAGGTTTGGCCCTGAAAGAAAATCAAAGAGTCAAGGAAAAGCATAAGCCATTACATAGTGTACTGGAAGCATATGTTCAGCTTAGCTTACCCAAGAACTGTTTTTAACGGTGGCAGCTGAGTGGCCGATGATTCACCAGAAGATGAATGAGAAGTAACCTGATAATCGGAGTCAGATGGGTTAAGAGGTTAACGGAAGAAACCCGCTTTAGGATGTAAATCAACAAAAAGGTCAGAGACCTCGGAGCGGCGTTTTCGAACCGGACTGTTTGGTAAACCGGTGGAGGTAACTACCTAGCCACTATGCCGGGTTGTGCGGCGAGCTTCATGTTGCTGAGTCTTCATAAGAAATTTAGGATCCAAATAAGCAAGAGGATGAGAAAATTTAACTTTCCGGTTTGCCTGTCGAAATTTTGGCAAAGGCAAGATTTCTGAATCAGAAGAGAGAATAGTTACCTCAATGAATTCCGCATTGCTGGCTTCAGCGTCGTCCTGACAAGCATCATCATCAATAAGGCGTGTAAAAAATTAGCCAAGCGAGTCAAGTTCTACCTCAAGGTCCGGGTTACCCACATCGTCATCAATAGCTGGATCAGATGAAGCGGTGGTTTTTCTCTTGTGAGCTGGCTTCTTGATAACCTTGGTCTTGGGCCGGATTGGCCGCCCTGCTTTCTCTATTTTGTCTTGAGAAAGCTTGTTGCTCCAAAACGGATTATCGCCCTGGATCAGCAGTAATTAAATGTCAAACAGATAAAGCAGTAACCGGTTCAACAATAGAGCAATTAAAATCTTACCGTTGGCGGTTTGTTGGTGGTGCAGTAAGGAGGCAGACCGGTTTGAGCACAGAGGTGCTCCGGTTCATTCAGCATCTTTTTTACAGATTCTGTGACTTCATCATCGGGGAGTTGGATTTTAGTGTGTCGGAGTGGGTCATCGACACTATCAGTATACTTGCACATCAAACTGGAGCGCCGGCTCAGAGGCAGTATGCTCCATGATATCCAACAACGTGCAAGATCTATTCCTGTTAAGCCGTTGGCCATAAAAGCTCGGAGCTTGGACAGTTGCGGAGTGTATTTAATTCTTTCCTTGGCGCTTAGTCTTTGTGGAAAAGGGTGCGTATTGCTGAGCCGTTCCGGACGGAAGCCAGGCAAGGGATTTTCATTGTCAGGGGAGGTATCCTTGCAATAAAACCAAGTTGCATTCCACTCCTTGGGGTGAGTATGGAGTTTGACGTGGGGATAAGTGATCTCCTTCCTCTTCTGAACGGCCATACCGCCCAATTCAGTGTTGGGGCCATCGGTGAATTCAGTGCGACAGTTTAAATGGAAGAGGTCTCTAAACAACTCAACTGAAGGCTCCTCTTGAAAGTATACCTCAGAGAGCACTTGAAAGTGGCATAGATTGGTAAAAGAGTTGGGGCCAATATCCTGTGGACGGAGCTGGAAATTGGCTAACACATCCCGGTAAAATTTAGAGCCGGGCGGTTTGAAGCCCCGGGCCAAGTGATCTGCGAAGACCACAACCTCTCCTTCCTGGGGGGTGGGAGGACATTCATTTCTAGGAACCCTCCAGTGGATCATATCTTTACTGTCTAAAGCGCCGATCAAGACTAGATCTTCCAACTGTGATTCCGTGACGCGAGAAGGAACCCAATTGCACTCATACACTTGTTTGGCCATGGCGAGATCTACAAGAAATAGGTGATCCGGTTCAAGAACACGCTGGGCAAAAGAAGGTGTTGATCTAGACTACGATAAACCGGAGGCAGTACCTATAAACTGGTCTTCCACAATGCGGCATCATGTGGATTCTGGCGGTTCAACTAGGGGACTAATGGTGTATACCGGTTTAGTAACTTTTTTCTATGATAAGTTAAACCGCCTGACCTAAGCATCGGAAGAAATTGAAGCTATGGATAACTAGGTATGCAGAAACAAGTTTCACATGATCTTATCACAGCCGCGGATCTACCGCGAGCTCACAAAAACAGAAAATATTCCGAAGAGTAAGGCAGAAACAGAAGTGAACCATTGAGCGGGTATGTGCGAAAGATATATGGACTTAGATGAGAAACTACAGGTGGATGCTTAAAGACTACTACTAAACGCAGCAGGGATTCACAGATTCATTCAAGGTCAGAAAACAGGTATGAGCATGCGACGAACACAGCACGAACATGGAACCCAAAGAACAGATCTAGGTCAAGAAGAGGAGAAAGCTTACCGGGAATGGAGAAGATGCGGAAAGATGCCGCAATGCTCTGGTACGTTCAGGTTGATGCAGCGGCCCAAGACGAGGCAGAGGTCGACGGCGGTGGCGGAGCTCCAAGGCTGGCGACGCGAGGAAGACGAAGAAGAAGGGACGAAGGGAAAGGGAAAGAAATGACCCTTCGGTCTTATTTATAAGGCAACAGAGCTAGGTCAAGCGCGCGGATCCAGGAGCTATTGTTAAAAGAGGGCGTTATAAATGATAAATTTTCATGATGACGTCATGCCGACTTACAGCAACCAGAAATGATGATGACACGGCGGTTTACCAATTACCCGAAGATGTCCAAGACACCAGATTTTGTGAGGGATTGACATGAACCAGTTCAAATCAATCTGGGGCCTAATGTTGGGGATATTACCACTAGGCATGAACCGGCCTGCTTGGGCCGGGATAACTTCATTAGTGGTATGAACAGATGAAGGCCCAAGGCCTGTAGCTAGTTTAGAACCCGTAGCCGTAAACCGGCCTGATGTGTAACTTGTATTGTAAGTTAGGAACAGAGAGATACCAACCGGGATACGAGTATGGACCGGTTAGGACTCTATGGACCGACGGGCGTCACCCGTGTATATAAGGGGACGACCCAGCGGCGGTTCAGGGGGAGAACGACAACTCGAGTCTAGGCGAAGCTTGTTTGCTCCCTAGCCATCGAGACCACATCAATTCCATCGCAACTAGACGTAGGCTTTTACCTTCATCGAAGGGGCCGAACTAGTATAAAACCCTCGTTTCTTTGTGTCCGCTTTAACCCCTTCAAGTAAACTCGTAGCGATGGCTCCACGACTAAGTCCTTTCTCTAGGACATCTGCCATGACAAATCCACGACATGTGGTCTCCGACCCAGAAGTGGAAGAAGTGGAGACGCTCTACCACGCTGTTTTTTTTACGCTGGGCTCTACCACGCTGTTCATGTCCCACTCCTTTCACTGACGTGTGGGACATCCAGCATGTGCCGTGTTTGGCACCCTTCGTCGTAAGAGTTGAACGCTAGCATTCATCAGAAATAAAAAATAATTATAAATCGGGAGTGATACTATTTTTTTTGCGAACCAATCAGCAGTGATACTATACCACGCGGTTTCCTTGCTCCTCGATATCGGAAAGAATACTTCCGTTCGCCAACATGTGGGACATCGACCATCCTGGTCCACTTGCCATGCACGCAAAACTCCAAGGGAGAGTCACCCAGGTCGTCGCGTCGCAGTAACAATGACTAATGAGCCATCAAATCACAGGCCCACTTCCCACTTTGAAGTTGCTCGGACGAAGGAACCATCATGACTTCGTTGAATTCCGCTTCTTGAAGAAAACTACTGTACCAGCAATACTGCTAGCTACAGTATTTACTCCAACAGAGGCCTCTTTTCGTTCATAGGATAGGAATATGAAAATCATAGGAAGTGAGATGACATGCATCTCAATTCCTATAGAGAAAGAGATGTCATTTGATGCATAGGATAGGAATTATTCCATTTAGTCTAGGCTAATGTACTGGTATTTTGCTCTAAAAACTACAGTAGTAACTAGTAGTACTGGTAGATGCTCGTACTCAGACACAGACACACACACTAACTACTAGTACTACTACTTCTCACATGCTGGCTAGACGCCGTCGTTCTCCTTCCCGGCTTTGTCGGCGACACCCCACCGTGCTTGGATCTCCGCCGACCTCTCCGCAGCAGCGCGTGCGTCCTTTTCTTTCTTGCGGCGGCGAGCCTCTCTTTTATTGAGTGCTTTCTGACTTTTCCGCTCCCTCTGTGCGGCTTTGGCCGCCTGTTACGCCCCCGATTCAATCGTACACTAATCATACACGCAAACGTGTACGATCAAGATCAGGGACTCACGGGAAGATATCACAACACAACTCTACAAATAAAATAAGTCATACAAGCATCATAATACAAGCCAGGGGCCTCGAGGGCTCGAATACAAGTGCTCGATCATAGACGAGTCAGCGGAAGCAACAATATCTGAGTACAGACATAAGTTAAACAAGATGCCATAAGATGGCTAGCACAAACTGGGATACAGATCGAAAGAGGCGCAGGCCTCCTGCCTGGGATCCTCCTAACTACTCCTGGTCGTCGTCGTCAGCCTGCACGTAGTAGTAGGCACCTCCAATGTAGTAGTCGTCGTCGACGCTGGCTCTTGGCTCCTGGACTCCAGCATCTGGTTGCGACAACCAGAAAGAAAGGAAAGGGGAAAAAAGGGGGAGAAAGCAACCGTGAGTACTCATCCAAAGTACTCGCAAGCAAGGAACTATACTACATATGCATGGGTATATGTGTAAGGAGGCCATATCGGTGGACTGAACTGCAGAAAGCCAGAATAAGAGGGGGATAGCTAGTCCTATCGAAGACTACGCTTCTGGCAGCCTCCGTCTTGCAGCATGTAGAAGAGAGTAGATTGAAGTCCTCCAAGTAGCATCTTCAAGTAGCATCTCCAAGCAGCATCGCATAGCATAACCCTGCCCGGTGATCCTCCTATCGTCGCCCTGTAGAAAAGCGATCACCGGGTTGTCTGTGGAACTTGGAAGGGTGTGTTTTATTAAGTATCCGGTTCTAGTTGTCATAAGGTCAAGGTACAACTCCAAGTCGTCCTGTTACCGAAGATCACGGCTATTCGAATAGATTAACTTCCCTGCAGGGGTGCACCACATTCCCCAACACGCTCGATCCCATTTGGCCGGACACACTTTCCTGGGTCATGCCCGGCCGCGGAAGATCAACACGTCGCAGCCCCACCTAGGCAAAACAGAGAGGCCAGCACGCCGGTCTAAACCTAAGCGCACAGGGGTCTGGGCCCATCGCCCATAGCACACCTGCACGTTGCGTGGGCGGCCGGAAGCAGAACTAGCCCCCTTAATACAAGAGCAGGCTTACGTTCCAATCCGGCGCGCGCCGCTCCGTCGCTGACGTCTGAAGTGCTTCGGTTGATACCACGACGTCGGGATACCCATAACTACTCCCACATAGATGGTTAGTGCGTATAGGCTCGTAGCCGACTCAGATCAAATACCAAGATCTCGTTAAGCGTGTTAAGTATCCGCGAACGCCGAACAGGGCCAGGCCCACCTGTCTCCTAGGTGGTCTCAACCTACCCTGTCGCTCCGCCACAAAGTAACAGTCGAGGGCCGTCGGGAACCCAGGCCCACCTCTACCGGCATGGAGCCACCTGTCCTTTCAGCCCCCTAGTCAGAATCACTTGCGGGTACTCAATGAGCTGACCCGACTTTAGTCACCATCTGTATAGTATGTATGTATGTATAGTATATACCCGTGATCACCTCCCAAGTGATCACGGCCCGATAGTATAGCAAGGCAGACTGACAAGAATGTAGGGCCAATGATGATAAACTAGCATCCTATACTAATCATATAGGATTGCAGGTAAGGTATCAACAGATGTAGCGACAATGTCAGGCTATGCATCAGAATAGGATTAACGAAAGCAGTAACATGCTACACTACTCTAATGCAAGCAGTATAGAGTAGAATAGGCGATATCTGGTGATCAAGGGGGGGGGGGCTTGCCTGGTTGCTCTGGCAAGAGAGAGGGGTCGTCAACACCGTAGTCGAACTGGGGGTCGCCGGCAGTCTCGGGGTCTACCGGAAAGAAGTAACGGAGAGGGAACACAATAAATAACAGAGCAATCAAGGCATCACAAAGTGTAACAAGACAATACGCGGTGTTTGGTGTGCCCTAACACGGTAGTAGGTGATACCGACGAAGGGGGGAAACATCCGGGAAAGTATTCTCGGAGTTTCGCGTTTTCGGACAGATGAACCGGAGGGGGAAAGTTGCGTGTTTGTTATGCTAGGGATGTGTGGCAGACGAACAGGCTGCGTATCCGGATTCGTCTCGTCGTTCTGAGCAAATTTCATGTTGAAAATATTTTAATCCGAGTTACGGATTAAAAGAAATGATTTTCTAAAGATTATATTAATTTCTGGAATTTAATTAATTAATTATTTAATTCGAAAATGAATTTATGACGTCAGCATGATGTCATGCTGACGTCAGCGGTCAACATGGTTGACTTGGTCAACCTGACAGGTGGGTCCCGTTCGTCATTGACTGTTTAGTCTAATTAATGTTTAGCTAATCTAATTACCGTTTAATTAAACTAATTAGTTAATTAGGTTAATCTAATTATGATTAATTAACTTAATTAATTCCTTAATTAATTAATTAATTTAATTATTATTTATTTATTTAATATATTTTTTTAATTCTTTTTTTTTATAAAACCGTTCTGGGCGTGGGGCCCCCTGTCATAGGCCCCAGGGGCCAATCGGGCAAACGGGCGTGCGGGCGCACAAGTGTGGTGCCCGTGCCCGAGACCAACCACGGGCGCGACCGCGGAGTGGCCGGCCGGCCGGTGCTGCGCCCTGCAGCGGCGAGCTGAGGCGGTGGCCGGACGTGGGAGGACGGCGCATGTGAGCGCCGAACGGCGGGGAGA
>NC_041385.1:780102519-780103026 GCF_002162155.2 Triticum dicoccoides
CGGAGCGCGCGACAAGGCGAGGTCAGAGGCGAGCGGGCGCGGCAGCAGCACAGCAGCATACGTGCGCGGGGGAGGCGATGCGCCATCGGCGATGGTCGAGCGCGGCCCGCAGGAGGCCGCGGCGGGCGCGGCACGTGTGTGCGCGGGTGGCGACCGGAGCATGACCGGCGCAGGGAAGGGGGCAGTAGGTGCGGCCGACCGAGCGCGTGTGCGGCGGAGCGGGGCAGAGGAGGAGGAGCAGCGCTCACAGTGGGGTTGTAGGGGTTCGGGGGCAGCGTGCTCGTGGAGGAAGGCGAGAACGCGACATGGAGCGGCTCCGGCGAGCGGCGTCCGTCGGCGAGGTCAGGGCGTCCAGTGTGGCGACGGGGATGGGGCGGCTCTCGGCGACGGCGGGGAAGAACCGGGCGGCGTCGGGGTTTGGCGACGAGGGCGGAGGCTCCATGGTGCGCGACGGCAGCGGGGGGGTGTCGAGCGGCGTCGGGGCGCCTGTTCCCCCGATCCAGATCG
>NC_041385.1:780103630-780110764 GCF_002162155.2 Triticum dicoccoides
TAGACCCCAAATAACTTAGTTTGACATTTTATTAATTATAAAAGGTATTTAATTAATCTCTTTGCTACTGTTTTATTTATCTCATAGTATTTAAACATTTTATAAATGTGCGGTTTTCCCATCATAATTATCTATGCAATATTTGGTTCACTCCGAACATTTTAGTTTTAATATTTGAAAAGTTTTATCGTTTGCCTGATTTTGAACTTGAATTTGAATCGGTTTCGAACTAACTCGAGATTAGCAACTATAATTGAGGTGACGTGGCATCATTAGCAGAGGAGCACTGTAGCTTAATTACCCGGGCGTCACAATTCTCCTCCACTACAAGAAATCTCGTCCCGAGATTTAAGAGGGGAAGTGCGGGGAAGGGATTAGGTTGCGAAATTCTAACGGGTCTTGTTGGTCTTGGCTACTCTTCTCGAGGAGGTCGATCCATTACATGGTTGTCTTCACTTCTCTGCTTCAGGTCATCATGGTGCTGTCGTTCTTTTCTCGGGAACTCCAACGTACTTACGAATAGGTAAGGGGCAGCTCGGTTACGACAGAATGCTTATGAGGGAAACAATCTGGGGGTTAACCCATGAATGAGCATAAGATTATCTCTTGAGTCGAACATATCGAATACATCAAGAGTAAGGTACGAAGGTACAATAAGAGGTTCCAAGTGGATAGATAGTTGCTCGAAGTCTGAACCAGAGTGAGAAAGGGTTTCAGAGCAGCGAGAGTAAGTATTGCGTCTGATACCAGAATAGAGCATTAGGAAGGTGGCCCGTGAATTAAATACGAAGCCAAGCGCGAGGAATAACTTCGACAATAGGGTGTATAGGAGAGTCAGGTTTTGATCCTGGGACCTGTGGGTTATGGGCCCACCATGTGGTTGAAAGTAGGAAGGGGGCCGACATTTTGCACAGTCATGATAGTAAGGTATGTCAAAGGGTAGCCTGTCAGATATGTCGGCAACAACATCGATACCAAGGGCGGGGGACGAAGAGAACCATTTTCCTGCTCGTTGAACGAGGCGGGCCAATAGGCAAAGTTCTCGTCCATCGGTGGTTACCGAAATGTTTTCAACAATAGTAACAGGGTCTTGCTGACAGAGTTGTACACCGAGGTGTTTACATAAGCAGGAGAATATTACTGCTTAGATCATATAGATCACAAGAAAGGTTAAACAAAACAATGGAAAGGAAAAGGTGATCATCAGATCAAATAGAACAATGGAATGGAAAATGTGTTTATACACATATTTCAGGGGTATATCCTTCCCAAGGACAAGCAGAACATGATAACCATGACATGATATTAAGTAGAAAAGACTCTAGGTGAGGGGAGAGAAATTTTCATGACATTATCCATACAGCGGCGTTTGGATAATTGAGCAAGAAACGTTTAGCATTGGGCTTCAAATGTTCTTGTTGAAACATCGGAGTACCATAGACATGCTTCGAGATAGAATTGACATGGTCTTCAGGTGAAGATCAAACTTTGGAAACACGAAGGATCCATCAGGAATAACTTGTAGAATAAGTCTTACAATTTCCCCATGGATGAACGGATAACCTTGTTGAAAGGAATCTATAATGATAGGCCCTCCAGCCGGGGGGGGGGGGTGCTAGGCATGACATCATGTTACCGGGTCATCAAAGGATCAACGTCATAACTCTTGAAAAGTTGTCCCAACCATCATATCTGACCGAGATTCAGATCCGATTGGTGTCAGGATACCTGAGACTCAGGATGTCCGAGAAGAAAAGGCGCAACACAAATCGTTGAAATGGCATTGCAAGCTTCTCGGGAAATGAACTATGGGAGCGGGTTTCTGAAGCAATAGTTCATCATTAAACCAAAGAGGGGATGAGGAGGTGGCTGATGGGCTCAGTGACAATTCATCGAGAATTCCAAATGGATGGATTTCCACGATAATGTGAACAAGAGGATGACATTTGTTAGATCAAATGATATAATGGGACATGCTCGAGGAAAACATACATAATTAAACATTGGTTGAACAGTGCACCCGAAATATGGGTTGGGTTGCACGGTCGATGTTAGAATGGTGATTCAATTATCGAAAGACTTAGAATGAACTATCGCCCATTCACTTCAAAGCAATAGGGTTGCTAGAAGGAAAGAATCCAAACAACACCGTTCACTTGTTGGAATTAACACGGGGACCAAGAAAGAATGGTGATGGTGAGAAGTATTTCTATGTCAAGAATTCTCAAGAGGTGGAACAAATCTCAGAACAGTCTTGACATAAAGGATGGTAATACTCCAAGGAAAAGAAGAACAATTGCTGGATAGCAAGGAACTCAAGGTATAACACAGAACACAAACAAGTTTTTTTGTTGTTGGAGGGAACGCAATAAAGAGGTCGATGACAACACAAATCATCGAGGCAAGGATGGTATTTCTCATCATTAATTCAATTGATATCCTGGAAGAGCATCAGAATGTAGATGGTGATCATGACACATTTGTCGAGAGATTCCACGAAGATGTAATCGATCCGCGATCACATCAAGTCAAAAGAATGATGAAGCTAGAGGTTATTGGAACCATAGGTACGACACAAACTTGAAATCTAGCTCGTTGTTCAAGGCGAAATGATATGACGAGGAAGATCGACGTAAGCTTAGCTATCGTCGCAAATTGGTGCTCCGAGAATAAGGACCAGGTAGCATAGTTAGAATCATCACGATAATGATGTAGCCAAACAGGCTAGGAATGGCGTGATCAGGTACAAACTCGTACTTATAGAAGCTTACTGAAGAGTTGTTGAACCGTAGAGCGGACTCGGTTCAGTTATCGGTGTCTTTGAGTGTTTAATAACTCAGAGCCCGTGAAAAATTGGATCAGTGGTAAGGTAGCTCTTGATGAAGAACTCATAAGAAGTTAAGCAGTACCATGATAATCTCGAGATACCAGGGGGGTAATACTCAACACAAGATCAAAGTAAAGGTTGGACTGGGGTATTGCTCTACAGAAGACAAGTGCTTAAACTGGCACGAGAATTGTTATTTAAAGGAGAACATGGTCGGAACCACGATTGAAAAAGGCCAGATCCCAGATATAAGATGGACTTATACCAAGGGAATAATTAATTTTAAAAGAAGCTTCGATGAGAAGATCTACATCGTGTCTATGGGCATGAACACAAAGTTCAAGGTCGACTCCCACTTCTTCAATGTATAATCTTCCATTCACTTCGCTTTGATAAAGGCATTAGTGTTGAAAGTTTTACCTGGTGAGATACCAGATGAGTATGACTCGTGAAATCTTCCGAGTTCACACATATTAAGGAAGGCATAGGTTCAACCCATCCGGGCATCTTACGAACATATACCACATACTTCGGGGTAATTAATACAAGCTCGAAAGTAGAGCATTGTTGGTCAAGCAGAGGATACAATGTACCAAAGGCATTATGTATCAGGGGAAAGAGCTCACAAGGTGATTAATTATGAAGGACATAAAATCCAATAAAGGAACCGATGGTCCACAACAGAGCTGGTGTGGGTATCGATACTCTATCAAAGGAAGAAGGAATGCAAGTGCACCGGATTATAGAAACAACTGACTAACTCAATTGTCAAATGCAAAGGAATTATGATTCCCAAATCAAGGGATCAGAAGCAATGCTCTGATTAGGGGTGGATAAGTTGAATAGCCTTAGGGTACAATCAAAGACAATTCGATTGGTCGAGAACCAATTCCAGTTAAAAGAATGGCAGCTCAGCCGGAAAAGTAATTTATAAGGATCAATGATGATTGCGTGTATTCGCAAACATATTGAGTCAATATACCGAAAATGATAATGACAAGGAATGTCAATAAGACTACGAGACTTATGGGATTAACCATAATGCGAGCAAGCAAGAATTTCAAGAGCCAAAGGCTCCAAAGGATTTTCAGAAGATCGAATAATATTTCGAAGACTTTTGTGAAACTCATGAACAACTGGCGATGAGCGGATACTCGATAATTGCAATAATTAACCGTAGGGGTATTCAGGTGACAAAGAACAGCAAGGCAGTAAGCTCAAAGGATTATCGAAACAACGACGAGTTTTCAGGTTATCTTGTAATAACAAGACCAACTGGGGATGAAGGTAAGAATAACAACTGCAAGTAGTTATCCATAAGGGTTTGCGGTGGAAGGGGAATTGCAAACGCGATGAACACAAGTTCTCGGGTTAACAGCGGAGAGTATCTTCAAGGTCTTCTGGTGCAGCAGACGATCATCAGTAACAAGGGGCTCTCCGGGTGAAAGTGATAACGAGATCCTATTGTTAGATTTAGTAAACTTCATTTAACCCGAATAGAGGAGAGATCAGCGTCCCAGAGTAAAGGTCGAGGAGTAAAAGATCCTAGTACCACCCAATGGCGACGTGGGCCCGTGGGCCGCACAGCCATGTTAGTAAAAGTTTTGTAAAGTCTAGACTCGACTTCGGCCAAGGAGTTGGAAGGGGGATTCCTACAGGCAGTCGGCTCTGATACCAACTTGTGACGCCCCCGATTCAATCGTACACTAATCATACACGCAAACGTGTACGATCAAGATCAGGGACTCACGGGAAGATATCACAACACAACTCTACAAATAAAATAAGTCATACAAGCATCATAATACAAGCCAGGGGCCTCGAGGGCTCGAATACAAGTGCTCGATCATAGACGAGTCAGCGGAAGCAACAATATCTGAGTACAGACATAAGTTAAACAAGATGCCATAAGATGGCTAGCACAAACTGGGATACAGATCAAAAGAGGCGCATGCCTCCTGCCTGGGATCCTCCTAACTACTCCTGGTCGTCGTCGTCAGCCTGCACGTAGTAGTAGGCACCTCCAATGTAGTAGTCGTCGTCGACGCTGGCTCCTGGCTCCTGGACTCCAGCATCTGGTTGCGACAACCAGAAAGAAAGGAAAGGGGAAAAAAAGGGGGAGAAAGCAACCGTGAGTACTCATCCAAAGTACTCGCAAGCAAGGAACTATACTACATATGCATGGGTATATGTGTAAGGAGGCCATATCGGTGGACTGAACTGCAGAAAGCCAGAATAAGAGGGGGATAGCTAGTCCTATCGAAGACTACGCTTCTGGCAGCCTCCGTCTTGCAGCATGTAGAAGAGAGTAGATTGAAGTCCTCCAAGTAGCATCTTCAAGTAGCATCTCCAAGCAGCATCGCATAGCATAACCCTGCCCGGCGATCCTCCTCTCGTCGCCCTGTAGAAAAGCGATCACCGGGTTGTCTGTGGAACTTGGAAGGATGTGTTTTATTAAGTATCCGGTTCTAGTTGTCATAAGGTCAAGGTACAACTCCAAGTCATCCTGTTACCGAAGATCACGGCTATTCGAATAGATTAACTTCCCTGCAGGGGTGCACCACATTCCCCAACACGCTCGATCCCATTTGGCCGGACACACTTTCCTGGGTCATGCCCGGCCGCGGAAGATCAACACGTCGCAGCCCCACCTAGGCAAAACAGAGAGGCCAGCACGCCGGTCTAAACCTAAGCGCACAGGGGTCTGGGCCCATCGCCCATAGCACACCTGCACGTTGCGTGGGCGGCCGGAAGCAGAACTAGCCCCCTTAATACAAGAGCAGGCTTACGTTCCAATCCGGCGCGCGCCGCTCCGTCGCTGACGTCTGAAGTGCTTCGGCTGATACCACGACGTCGGGATACCCATAACTACTCCCACGTAGATGGTTAGTGCGTATAGGCTCGTAGCCGACTCAGATCAAATACCAAGATCTCGTTAAGCGTGTTAAGTATCCGCGAACGCCGAACAGGGCCAGGCCCACCTGTCTCCTAGGTGGTCTCAACCTACCCTGTCACTCCGCCACAAGGTAACAGTCGAGGGCCGTCGGGAACCCAGGCCCACCTCTACCGGGATGGAGCCACCTGTCCTTTCAGCCCCCTAGTCAGAATCACTTGCGGGTACTCAATGAGCTGACCCGACTTTAGTCACCATCTGTATAGTATGTATGTATGTATAGTATATACCCGTGATCACCTCCCAAGTGATCACGGCCCGATAGTATAGCAAGGCAGACTGACAAGAATGTAGGGCCAATGATGATAAACTAGCATCCTATACTAATCATATAGGATTGCAGGTAAGGTATCAACAGATGTAGCGACAATGTCAGGCTATGCATCAGAATAGGATTAACGAAAGCAGTAACATGCTACACTACTCTAATGCAAGCAGTATAGAGTAGAATAGGCGATATCTGGTGATCAAGGGGGGGGGCTTGCCTGGTTGCTCTGGCAAGAGAGAGGGGTCGTCAACACCGTAGTCGAACTGGGGGTCGCCGGCAGTCTCGGGGTCTACCGGAAAGAAGTAACGGAGAGGGAACACAATAAATAACAGAGCAATCAAGGCATCACAAAGTGTAACAAGACAATACGCGGTGTTTGGTGTGCCCTAACGTGGTAGTAGGTGATACCGACGAAGGGGGGAAACATCCGGGAAAGTATTCTTGGAGTTTCGCGTTTTCGGACAGATGAACCGGAGGGGGAAAGTTGCGTGTTTGTTATGCTAGGGATGTGTGGCGGACGAACGGGCTGCGTAACCGGATTCGTCTCGTCGTTCTAAGCAAATTTCATGTTGAAAATATTTTAATCCGAGTTACGGATTAAAAGATATGATTTTCTAAAGATTATATTAATTTCTGGAATTTAATTAATTAATTATTTAATTCGAAAATGAATTTATGACGTCAGCATGATGTCATGCTGACGTCAGCGGTCAACAGGGTTGACTTGGTCAACCTGACAGGTGGGTCCCGTTCGTCATTGACTGTTTAGTCTAATTAATGTTTAGCTAATCTAATTACTGTTTAATTAAACTAATTAGTTAATTAGGTTAATCTAATTATGATTAATTAACTTAATTAATTCCTTAATTAATTAATTAATTTAATTATTATTTATTTATTTAATATATATTTTTTTTAATTCTTTTTTTTTATAAAACCGTTCTGGGCGTGGGGCCCCCTGTCATAGGCCCCAGGGGCCAATCGGGCAAACGGGCGTGCGGGCGCACAAGTGTGGTGCCCGTGCCCGAGTCCAACCACGGGCGCGACCGCGGAGTGGCCGGCCGGCCGGTGCTGCGCCCTGCAGCG
>NC_041385.1:780111673-780113797 GCF_002162155.2 Triticum dicoccoides
CCGATCCAGATCGGAAGGGAGCGAGGGGGGCGAGCGGGGTGGGGCGAGTGGGGGTCTCGTCCCCGATCCAGATTGGATCGGGAGGGGGGAACGGCGTGGGGGGGGGAGTGCGGGTGGTTGGGTTAGGGTTTGACCAGAGGTGGGGGTTATGGGGGGGAGTGGGGTGTGGCCGGTTGGGCCGGTGGCCGAACGGGCCGGCCTGCTGGGCCGAAGCCCAGTGGGGGGCCTTTCTCTCTTTTCCTTTTTTTTTCTTCTGTTTGTTTTCTGTTTTCTTTTATTATTTCTTTCTTTCTTTATTTTAGTTGCATTTTAATTTAGTAAAATATACACTTAGTATTTCAACTTAGTCCATAGTCACAAAAATAAATCTAGACCCCAAATAACTTAGTTTGACATTTTATTAATTATAAAAGGTATTTAATTAATCTCTTTGCTACTGTTTTATTTATCTCATAGTATTTAAACATTTTATAAATGTGCGGTTTTCCCATCATAATTATCTTTGCAATATTTGGTTCACTCCGAACATTTTAGTTTTAATATTTGAAAAGTTTTATCGTTTGCCTGATTTTGAACTTGAATTTGAATCGGTTTCGAACTAACTCGAGATTAGCAACTATAATTGAGGTGACGTGGCATCATTAGCAGAGGAGCACTGTAGCTTAATTACCCGGGCGTCACACCGCCTCTTGCTCTACCGCCCATTCGGCCTTGGCATCTTCAAATTGCTCCCACAGAGGTCGCGAGCAACGATGAACTCGGCACGGCGGGATGCCATCGCTTCCCTACCATTTTGTGTGCGTTCGTGGGCGCCGAGGAACTCGGCGCGGCGGGATGCCATCGCTGCCTTACTGGTTAGTGTGCGGCGCGGTGGCTTGAACGACGCTTGGTGAGAGCTCTGGGGTGGAGTGGCCGGACAACCGTATAGTGCATTGGTTTGTCAAGAGCTCAAGGACAGAAGAAGAAGCAAATTAGGATTCCCCTTCAATCCTGGTCATTTATTACTGAGTAAAATGCATTGGCGGTCATCAAACTTGTCTTGATAGCTCACTTTGATCATTGTATACGAGATATGGTGATTATACGGTCGCTGGCTCAGTGTATACCTCCGTATTTGTATGGTTGACCAGTCAAACAGTCCACATGCGCCTCATCAGCTCGTGTTCTTTATCTATCTACGCGGGCCTACCTGTGAGTGGAGAAAGAAATACTGTAAAAACCAAAATTATGCGTATGTGGGGAATCAAACCACGGACTCGTCGCTGCAACGCACCCTCGTCAGCCAAATGAAAATGAAATACTTCACGTCAGACACTCACGCTCACACTGTCAAAGCATGCTAATGCATGCACGTCGCCCTATAAATCAAAGTCCTGCTCATGGTGCAACGCAAACGGCGAGCCCATCACCTGCGCGCCTCGGCGGTGCCTGATATTATTGTTTAGATGTTTGATGGAGGCCTACGCGAACGCCGAGCATGTATTCACGTGGCTCAACACCAACGGTCATACTCGGACCGCCTTGCTCATGTATATCGTCCATCACAACGACAATCTATAAAACAGGCTAAGCTAGAGAGGGTACTATGGTATTATGGTACGGAGTATGTACTATCGTGAGAGACCGATCTTAGTGCCACTGCACACCGAAACCCCTTCCATCGCTAGTGCGCGCTTCCCACCTGAAACGTTCACTGTCTATCCAGAATGTCAATGCCGCATTCACCAGAATTAACTAAAGGTGCAATTGGTGTGTCACTAACATGCGGGCCAGACGCCCGTTGGGCCCACATGTCAGTAACCCAAACACATCTACAGTTAAGTCACTGAAGCAGCGTCCGCATTCACGCCCGACGAACCTACTCCGGCGCCAGTTGTCCATCCGTCTGCCGTGGCTCATTGCCATTCACCCGCTATATTAACTTGAGCCCCGGCTCCCAGCCATAGCCAAAGACCCACACTTATTCTCCTCCGTTCCCTTCCTTCTGTCCGCACCACTTCAACCATTGCCTCCTGGCGCTCCGAATCGTACTGTCGCAGGAGCAGACGAGGGACATCGGCGGCTCCGCTCCGGGCGCTCTCCAAAGCTCTCTTCGACGTACTGTAGCAGGAGCAAACAAAGGAG
>NC_041385.1:780114099-780149927 GCF_002162155.2 Triticum dicoccoides
GTGCGGGAGCAGCCGACAGCGAGGAAGAGTAGTACATGGTAGGTCGCCGTCACTCTGGTCCCGGGAAGGCCACCGCTACTCCATTCAGTCAACGCCAAGCTTGGTGGGGTAAACATCGGCGGCCGATTAGCCGCTTGACAGCGATGTGGAGGCGGAAATCTTCATAACCTTGTGCTCCGGCCGGAGGAGGAGGTTATCAAGGCAGATGAGGAGGAGGCAAAGGCAATGGCCGGCTTTCTCGGGTTCATGGCCGAACATGGTGGTCGGGCACCGGCGATCGTTTAGATTAGGTTTACAGTAGGTTTAGTATGGTTTGTGCGAAATATGTAATGAATTTCATCCAGTTTGTAGGAAAACTTTTCGAAGTGTATTGAATTTCATTTGTTTAATTTCATCTGGTTAATTTGAAATTTGCTTTGTTTGCATGAATTTCGTCCGGTTAGTTCATATATTTGTCGAAAGGTATGCGGGCAGCATCGGATGGCATCCATCAGTGTCCTCGGACAGATGCCGGTGTAAATTTGTGGGCCAGCGCTAGAGATGCCCTAACTATCATGCTATAATCGCTAACAATCCTCCATTATTTGGCAGGGAACAGTTATCCCTCGATCAAAATCAGATCCGCTGTGTTTCGCACTCCTCCCGCGTAAGAGTGTAAACTCTTGCTTACATAAAAATTGAGCAAGTGGACGGCACTATAGCACGTCATATCACTCGAACTAGCCCGCCTAACGAGCGGGAAAGCATCGCCCTCATCATTTTGTTTTGGATTTCTATCGATCGATCACGCGAAAATGTTACGCTTCGTCAGTTCTAAAGGAAAAGGCGACAAACTTACCACTCATACGCGTCGCAACCCCGACAGTCCGGCTCACACGCCGCTGACCAGAGGGGACACGCGTTGTCTTGCAATTTCACTGACATGTGGGACCGTAATTGAATAAACCGTCGATTCCTCAAAAAAGAATAAACCGTCGATAGCCGAAATCTAATCGCTCGGCGGGCGTCGGCTGAGAAGAGAGAAATGGGGGAGGGAGAAGAGATCGCCCACCTGTCGCGCACGGACTCCAAGAAATATATGGTGATAATGTGAGGTGGGCCATGCTGGAGTCCGGACCGCTTCCAGAGCCCGCTCTCACCGCCCTGGCCCCTCAAGATGCCAGCTGCCTGCTGCATGCACGGCAAGTAGTCCCCGCTTATGTGGAGGATAGAGAGGCATTGACAAAGTCAAGGAGTAACAGCGGAGACAATAGCTTTCATCAAAAATAAACAATGAATACTTGTTGCTCGTCCTCTATATCGGAAAGAATACTTTCATTCACCGACATGTGGGACGTCGACCATCCTGGTCCACCTGCCATGCACAAAATTATACTGGTCTACCTCGGTCGTATCGCAGGCCCAACCTTTCCCACTGTAAGTTGTTCGGACAAAGGAACCATCATGACTTCATTGAATTCCGCTTCTTCAAGAAAACTTACTGTACCCGCAATACTGCTACCACACGCGGAGACTGGACGGCACTGTACCACGTCATATCACTGAAACCCACTAGGCCAAACTAGCCCGCCTAGGTCATCTATTTTGGAACGGAGGGAGTACGTCTCGGCACTGCTATGATTTTGTGTTGCACGTTCTCTGTACTTTTGCTACAATTTTCCTACCCTATGAATCAAATGAGGCATGAATGTATGTCGACTATTGTCTGATCGATCGCTAAGCCTACAATTTTAGGAGCTAGGGCTATTGGTCGATCGATGAGGGATAAGTATAAGCGTAACACGAGCTCATCAGCCCCAACGTTTCTCTTCGATGAGTGTTTTGCAAGTACTATAGCTCGCACAGTAGCTAGCCTACTAACACCAAGAATCATCAAACCAGCCCTGCTGATATGATAAACAGTTCAAACTTACGTCTAAGCATGCCATATATTACATCAAAAGCTGGTGAGGATACATCTGTTTCCATAACTCAGAGAGGGTTCACATGATTCATCGCATGATTCACTATCAAACCAAAGTAGCAAGATCCGCCCACACAAGACAGTGCACTAGCCCTAAGATGGTTTGATAACACACATCGTTCTGGTAATTAAACACAGGGCAATGCAAACTACCCTGAAGGATTAGCGCGACCAACTATTTCTTGTCATCGATCTCTCGGGCAATGACCACAGCACGGACAGCGGCATGGGAATCGATTTCTGGGGCGATGTCCACAGGACTGACCGCGACATCAGGATCGATCTCTGGGGCGATGTCCACAGGACGGACAGCGGCATCGGAATCGATCTCCGGGGCGATGCCAATAGGACGGGCCACGACATCGGAATCATCAAGGATAACCACCGGCACCTGCACAACCCTAACATATTAGCAAGCACATTGCAAATAATCAAAAAGCAAGCACATTGCAAATAATCGAAAACCACAACTATGGTAATAAGCCATTATTTTTTACCTTGTGCAGCTCGCCGGGGGATCTCATCCCTCCGGGGGCCATCTCCTCATCCTCGATGGGGGCCATCACCTTGGCAGGGGAATACTGCTTCTCAACGGCGACTATCTCATCAAACTCGGTCTTGAGCCTCACATAGGTGGCAATCAGAGTTCCTGGCATAGGCACGGTGGGGCCCTTGCTGTTCCGCCAACGTCCTTAACTCTTTGGCCAATGCTTGTTTCTTGGAGTTCCTCGTCTCCATGGGTTGGCCCTCCAAGATGGTCAACTCGTTGGTCGGTGCTTGCTTCCTGGAGATCATTGTCTCCAGTGGGTTGTCTGCCGGCAACTCTTTGCCTAGTGCTCCAGGATCCATCAATGAACTGGCAAACAAAAAGCAATCGAAAGGAAACCACAATCACAATGCAAACGGGAAAAGAATAGGATGTGAGAATCGGTCGGTGCTTCGCAAAAAGAAGATTATTGGAATGAAATTATAGCAGCATAACTGATTCGCCCACCTTTCCTTCGTCGGTAGAGAAGAAAAATGGTAGAAGTGAGTAGCCTGGAGTGAGGTTTTCTTCAAGAAAGGGAAGAAAGGGCTTGAACGAGCGTTCCAATGAAATGATGGTTGCTTCATCCAGTCCAACTTGGAGGCCACCTTACCACTGCTAGTAAAGGTGTGGGTTTTGTGATATGACGGGTCATGACGGCCACACCGGGGTGACAGGTGAGTCTCGACTGTAGCACCTTGCTGTGATTTGGTGCATGGCACGTGGGCCCAGATGCTTTGAAATGTCCCGCATGTAGATAGAGCGGCTAGTCATATAGGAGTGCTCAATGTTGTGCACAGCGACCAAGGCGAAGAGGAAAACGAGAGAACTACGTAATTAATGCATGAGTTTAATTAGGGTAGTTTTGTAAAGTACGAGATACATTCCTCCAATAGCAAAATGCCTTGGTTCATGAGATTTGAGATGTTAGCCCTATAAACCGGAAGGGAGGGGGTACTGCACACGGTGTAGTCTAGTCACTTGATTTTTTTAGCCGAAGTCTAGTCACTTGTTGAAATCTCTAGAAAGGCAAATACTCCTTTCCGATTTACAGGTCTATACTCCCTCCGTACAGGCGCATTAGGCATCTAACCAACTCCAGGAATTCCAATAATATAAGTCACTACATTTAGCTAGTCCGGTGTGGAGTAATTAATTTTGTGAGTCCAGTACACATAGCAAGGCACATACGTAGGCTAGTCATTGCAAACGGCCGTGCATGCAACCCACAAGACATAATTATCGTACGCGCATGCAAACGGCCAGGCTCCATGGTTAGCTGCCCAAGTGCATTGCCCCAAACAGTGCAATGAATTCACATATAAACACGCGCTAATTAATTTTCTCTAGTCCAATCCATTCGCACCTAGGTCGCGCTGCACCTTCTTAAACGCCCTATACACCTGGACGGAGGGAGTACTTCTTCCTCCGTCTAGGTGTGTAAGTCATCTTACGAAAACCAAATAGTCCCAAAACACTTAGGCGCGGTGCATTAACTTCTACTTTGTTTCTTGTTTCTTGACATACGTATCAACCAATAAGAGATGAGAGGTGTGCATGCTTTTAATGACTTGCAATGGCTAGTTCATTGCATGGAATGCTATTAATTAGCAAATAAACATTGGTGACCCCAGGAGGAAACGGTGCTAAGCGCGTGGACCTATGCAGAATGAGTATCAACCAATGGATAATGGAGTTTAATTGTTAAACAATAGCAATTTTGTCTCATGCAAGAGCCTGGCTAGTACTCCAAGGAATCACACCACGCGAGCGTTCGCAACTACCACGTTCGGTTTGCGCTTGGCTCTTCGCCTCTTCGAGAAGACGACCAATGATGTTACTCCTACTTCTACAGTATCGAATCCACTGCTGCATGTTCGTCCACCTCGTGAGGGATAGCGTGTAGCGAAAGCTTCTACTTACTACTCCCGCCTTTGCGTCCATGACAGGTGGGCCCAACAGGTGGTTGGCTCACCTGCATGCAGCCAAAGGCAAGTGCAGTTAAGGCACCAGAGCTCGGTCCGCGAGGGAGAGGGCGTCGTAGTAATCAAATTTCTCGGTCTTGTACGAGTTGACGCGACACATCGAAGCACTGCACTCGATAAAAATCTTTTTACACATTTCAAATGGGCTACTTCGTATGTAGGAGTAGACATATTCTGCTTCGTATGTACTCTGTCTGTTCCAAAATATAAGTCTTTTTAGAGATTTCACTATGAGCTACATACGAAACAAAATGAGTGAATCTACACTCTAAAATATGTCTATATACATCCGTATGTAGTTTATAGTGGAATCCCTAAAAAGACTTACATTAGGAATGGAGGGTGTAGTCAGTTGTTGCAATCTCTAAAAATACCTATATTTGGAAACGGAGGGAGTACAACGCATGCATGCATGCCGTGACTTTCCTTTCGATACTTGCATGTGTTGATTTGATGCACCTTGCCAAATTTTGACTATAAATTTAACTAACCAAATTTTCATGCATGTCACAAAATATCACGGGGCTGTTTGGATTGTGACTATGTTTGTCTTATGTTGCCACATTATTTTTCCCACACTTGCCGCACTTGCCTAACCTGAGTTGCTCAAATTGTTAGACACACTTTGGCTTGCCTAAGGGAATCTTGCCACAATTTTTGTGTCTATGACATGTGGGGTTCACTGCTAATAAAAAAATTCTTGTCTTATGTGTGGCTAATAAAAAAGACTTATACTTAGGAACAGAGGGAGTAGAAAATATAAATAATAATGCATGTTGGGGCAACCCACGTTTCCGCTAATTTTAGTCGTGGGCTTGTTCACAATTTTTATGAGGGGGTGGTTGTTCATTTAATGGAGGGGCTTGTAATACCAGACTTGAACAATACAAAGTGCGACCTGGCACACCATAACACCAGTTGGAACAAGCGGGTAGCTATCTCAAAAAACAATCAACAACTAAAAAAACCATGACCTGGCATGTAGTAGTACACAATTGTAAACGATTGGTTTGATGGAGTGAAAAAGGAAAACTACCCCACTACTTATATATAGGCCGGAGCCTCCGCACTTGCTTGCTAGGGCTACTCTATTCAGACACTCTCATCCTCTCCAGATCTAAACAAGACAGGGGTACTAACACTGTCTTTCTCCCTTCAAAAAACACTAGCTTTCTATCCTCACCGCTGGTTACAGATCCGGACGTATCCCCCTCCGCCGGTGAAGGGGAGGAGGGGCAGCGTTTAGGCCGTCGTCAACAGCGAGGGAGGAGACCCACTGCCGGCCGCAACGTTATCTCTGGTCGAGCGCCGGTGCGGGAGGTCCTCCGATCCCTTCGTCATTGCCTGTGGGCGGATCCGGCCTCCCGCCGCCCACCTATCCACATCCTGACGAACTTCAGGTATATCTTCGTTCGAAACCGCCTTAGCTCTACTTCCCCAGCTTGCTACGTCACTGCATGTGCATCATTTTCTACCTCTCAGCCCCTCTCGATCAGATGGTCCAACGTCACCTATTTTTTTCTATTGTTAGAGGTAAAGCTACTTCGTGGAGTCGAATCTTGTACTCCCTCCATCCGAAAATACTTGTCATTGAAATAAATTGGGGGTGGGGGAATTTAGTATGTACATCGGACTTGGTACAAACAGGAAGGAAAGGGGATGAAAGTAGTACACACTGGTCATCCAACCGGTCTCTTGGTCGAAAAGGGAAATATAGGGGTAACGCTGTACATAGTGGTATGACCAGGACTAGATTTGCTATCTACACATAGGAGTAGGTGGCTAGAGTGAACAAAAATGGGACCAACCCAGATATGTTTCTTGGATGTTTGTTTCTCGGGGCAACAAACTATGAACCACCACTTTATGCCCCTGTTTACGTACATGGTGTTGTACTGCTGGTGCACCCACTGTCCCATGCCCTTATACCAAATATTTAGGCTTCGGTCGGAATAAAGGGGCAGAAAACATAGGTCTTGATGAAAATAGAGGAATAGGAAAGGAATGTAGGTATAAAACTATGGAACAGCGAACCGGAGGAAACTCTCAAGAGAATGTGTTCGGATGGACTACGAAATGTATAGATTTGTTTTTTTAGAGTAGCATGCTTGGCAGTATGAGATGCTATTTGTTTATTCAGCTGCACAGTGACTACTCTTGTCCTCACCTCACGTACCATACATATATTGATTTTTTTATTCCAGCAAACACAGCACAGCAACCTATATAACGCATGGCAGCGAGCGCCTGCCTCAGGCTTCCGCCCAAAAAATGAGCAGCGCGTGGATGTTTCTAATCCGATGGAATCAGTACTACCAGACCAGCTTTCCTATGAAACACTATTCACCTTTCCCATGTTCCGAACGGTTGGAAGGGAAATAATACCGTAGGAATTGTGTTCCTACGAAAATCCTGCACCAAACTTGTGAACCGAACGCAGCCTTAGCTGTTCTTAATATAATGTCCCTGGTAAAAATGAAGCCATGCCACTGTTTTTGCTTGTAATTGTTTGAGACTCTGACAAGTTTAGCCAAATGTTTTTGCCTGTAAGTGTTTGAGACTCTGACTGTTTCCTCTGTGCCTTTTTGTGCAAACAGGGATATCCAATTCACCTGGTTGCTGTTGTGACCTTTTGGTGCACTGCACAAAACTCTTCTTAAAAGAAGTGAATTTTGTGCTGTTTAACTAGAATGTCAGATGGAACAGTTGGTTCATTTTTGTGGAACTGCACAAAGCGGGATCTGTGTTCCAATCCTCATCATCCATATTGGCGCCATAACCTTCCATTAGGTAAGAATGATATTTAATGCATGTGTTCATCTCTATTTTCCGACTGCCATGAGAAAATAATGTTGTTTTTTACTAGTACACTTGTACTCCCTCACTGACAAAACCAATTCTGAATTAGAAGGCCAATCATGTACTTGGTTTCACCAACTGGTGAGGAGAAAGAGAAACAGAGCATGAAGAGGAAGAAGAAGAAGAATAAACAGTGCCAAGGCGATCTTGCTGAAGCCAAAGGCCTCAGTCGAGGCTATTCAAGGGCTCCAGCAATGACTACCTTACATGTGAGACGATCCTCCAGGGAGCCCTTCCACTTCTGATGTCTCACTTAATTAATTAGGATTACTTAAGTACCACTAATTTATTACTGCCTAATTTTCCTGTTGGAGTTAAACAAATCTTTAGTAGGACCCTATGCTGAATCATGTACGTGTGAATGTTTGTCTATGGAGGTGAATCATGTGGTGGAGCAGGGAGGGAATATTATTAGTGTCATGACATAATAGTGCTATTGTTTTGCATGTCAATTTATTGCCATTGGTTCAATGAGGCAATGTTTTGCGTATTGTCCATCATGAATTTGATGCTACTGTTTGAGTAATATGCTAATATATTCCTATCCTTTCTCACTAAGCTAATGAAGGTTTCACCTTGTTCCTACTTGTGAAAACAGGGATCATGTTGTGCCAATCATACATTTTAGTGGAACTGCACAAGACAATACAATGAACTGTATCCCAGCCAGTGCTTTAACTCTGCTGGAAGTTCTTGATAATGTTTTGATATAATCTCAGCACTGGTAAACAAGATTGATTTCAACCATACATTTGAAGTGCACAAAATTATATACTATTGTGTGATTCCAGTGAGTGCTTTATCATCTCTTATGGGACTACATGAATAAGCTTGTTTTTCTCAGGTTGGTACGGCCTAAGGCCCTCATCCATACTAGTTTGCTGTCATCTCTATTTGTATCATGCTACTATCATGAGAAACTCCTTTATCTTTGCACTTTTAAGTTTTGCAACCTATGATAAATGGCAATGCTTTGAGTGTTGATGAGCTAATTGGCACTGATTAAATAAACTAATACCTCTCTTTAAGCAAGACTACTATGTTGCTAACTTTATCCATTAAGATAATGAGGGTGCTTCTATTTGTTAGTGTATGTTTCATTAACTAGTCCCACTATTATAGTAATCTCACTCTCTCAATATATGTGCCAACAGGGATGCTCGATTTTGGTGGAACTGCACAAAAACTTTGGGTGCTTCATTGCCTTGACAGCTTCCGTCCTTTCCTGTCAGTCGCTAATCTCCGCTTGCTTTCTTCCTTTGCTGTCAGTCGCTTGGCTTATCTTGGCTTCCAGTCAAAGGAAATAGTAATTGATATGCTACCTCACACAGGTTGGTACTGGTCTTTATCCTGATTATTTTGCCTGTCATATGTATTGGTAATTCGGTATTGTGCTACTGTTTGCCAATTTCATAAAGGAGTAATTTGGAGCCTGAACTCGCTGGCAAATCATTACATCGGGTGATTTCAATAGAACTACACAAAATGATCAGATGGACAGGTACTTATGCTGCTGCTATGTACTCCAAAGTTCACTCAGACAAGCATCAATGTTGACAAACTCCAAGTATTAGGAGAGTGAATGCCAAAAATATTACATCGGCGTCAACCAATTGTCAAACTCCAAGTATTAGGAGAGTGAACGCCAAAAATATTGCTTGGTGCATAGCCCAGTAAACGTAGTCCAGTCTTTGGTCCCAACTTGTGCCTTTTGGTTATCGGCACATATGGTAGCGAACTACATGGCATGGAGTCTAAAGATTACAGACAAGTTGGTTGACGCGTATATTCATCTGGCACTTAATCAGTCTGCATGCCAAGGATGCTCCATTTTAGTTGAACTGCAGAAAAAGTTGGGTGGTTCATTTTCTCAACCGCCTGCTTTCTCGTCTGCAATGTAGAATTTTGGCGAGATACAGGACCAAGATGAGCCAGTAAACTAGTTGGATGAAAGTAGTGGCCAAGTTGCTCAAACCTCCCTCGGCACGAGGCCACTATTTGAGGATAAATCTACAAGCAAAGTTCAGATTGTCTGTGCTGCCTCTTATGTACTCGAAAGTTTACTCGTACAAGAACTAATTTTAGCAAGAAGTACCTCTGATTGAACACCATTTACCAGTCTATACCCTAGGTAATTAAAGTTCGTCCATGGATCATATTGGTTGTGATCTCAATCATTTGGATGCATAAACATACTGAACATGTGTATATATGAATCTTTTTGTGAATTATGTATGAATATTGTCGTGTGATCTATCAATCATTTGGATGCATAGATATGCTGAGCTTGTGTATATATGAATCTTTTGAGTTGTTGATAGTGAATGTTGGCTATGAATATGAACGTGTCCAGTGAACCTGAGTTTGATATGAATTGCAACAAAACCAGTTATAACCCTTCTCCTCTCAATTTGTGACTCCACTGCCGCGTTTTCCCATCTCTGAGTCGTTCCCGTTCAGGGCCTCGCCGTCGTCCACCGCCTCGCTATGTTTGGTGCGGCGTGGTCAACAAATGAGAGTCATCGGAAGAGGACTATATGTGGAGAGCCTGACGGCTAGGACCCACGAGGTCCATGGTCGCACGCAAGGAAAGTTCCTCCTTATTAAGCTGAAAAAAATGTTTCCTCCACCTAAAAGCTGGGACCCACCAGTTGTTTCTTTGCACGGAAGGAAGTGCCTCCTTGTTTTGCGAAAAGAATTATTCATCCCGTTGACAGCTGGGACCCATCAAATTTGGTGACTGACTTGTGGGCCTGCTAAGCGGACGTGTACGCACGGCTTTGTCAACTTAATCAACAAATGATTCTAGCAGCTGGACCGTTGGATGTTAATCCAACAACCATGCTCCTTCTTCAACCTCTGTTCGTGCTCCTGTCTCCCGTGGGCGGCACCGTGGCTGTGCTGCCACGCACCCGAACCAGTGAAGTTTCCCACTCCTCTCCATCTGCGACTCCACTGCCCCGTCTTCCCCATCTCCGGGTCGTTCCAGTCTGGGTGCGCTCGGCACGGTGTGGTCAACGTGGTCATCAACCGAGAGTCATCGGAAGATGACTGTATGTAAGAGGCTGATAGTGGGGATGCACCACGTCCATGGACGCATGCATGCAATGGAACACGGCGAGGTCAACGTGGTCAAGGAACGACTTCCATCGGAAGTATACTATACATGGAGAGTCTTAGCTGGGTCCACGACCGCAACAAGTAAGTGCCTCCTTATTACGTGGAAAATAATGATTCCTCCAACTGACAGCAGGGACCCACTGGACGGGCCACCATATTTTGCGGAAAAAACGTTTGCCCCCTAACTGCTGGGACCCACTTGATGGGCTACCGTATTTCGCGAAAAAAATGTCCCCCCCGCTGTCAGCTCGGACCCACCGGAAGTGCCTCCTTATTACGCACAAAAAAATGAATACTCCCCCTGCTAGCTGGGACCCACCTTGGTGGGAGGTGACTTGTGGGCCTACTAAGTTGACGAGGATGAAGGGCTTTGTCAACTTAGTCAATATGAACGATTCTAGCTCCAGTGACCGTATGATGTCCATCCAACGGCCGTAATACTTCTTCAACCTCTGGTCTTCTTGCTCCAGCCGCCCAAACCAGCGCCGGTCGTGCCTCATGCTCCTGCCTCCCATGGCCGGCTGTGCTGCCGTGGAGGACTCACCGCCCCCTACTATTCCCACCACTGGCCAGGCCCTGCGGCGACGGCAGCCTCACACCGCAGCCGAACCAGTGAACCCTCGTACTCCTCTCAGCGCGGGCTTCCACTGCCGTGTCTTCCCCGGCTCCGCATCGTCCCCTTCCTAGGCCTCTCCATCGTCCACCGCCGCGGTGCTCTCCGCGCGATGTGGTCAACGTGGTCAAGGAACGACTTCCATCGAAAGAGTACTGTACGTGGAGAGGCTGACAGCTGGGTCCACGGCCACAGCCCAGTTTTTTGTGATTTGCCAAGTAAGTCGCTTTGTCAGGCCTGTTGGGCTGCAAATCTTTCAAGACGAGGAGAGCTTTCATTCGGCTGGCCGAGAAAATGACACATCAGTAATGAGAAATGGGCTGTACATTTTTAAAACACATCAAACCGGCAATTAGTTTCAAATATCTTTTTTTTCATTTCGAGATTTTAAATTACATTAATTTTTATTCGTGGAGAATTTGTTGGATTTTATAATGATATACATTTATTTTTAAAATCAGTTTGAATGTGAGTCGAAATTTCGGGATTAAAAACAGTTCAGACCGCACCAAAATATGCAAAATTTCATATAATTTTTTAACTGTGGCCACAGTATGGGCTGTAATGCGAACGAAAAGAATATGGGCTCCAAAAACACCTTAAGAATTAGCAAATGGGCTATAAATTATAATGGCAGATGGGTTGTAAGTTGTTTTCCACAGATTTGAGGCTTTCCTAAAAAAAAGGTTGACGCACAAGCAGTGATTGTTGGATTGCCATCCAACGACCGTCGTGCTTCTTCAATCTCTGCTCTTCCTGCTCCAGCCACTCAAACAAGCGCCGGCGGGAATGCCTGCTCCCTCCTTCCTGCGGCCGGCTCTGCTGCCGCGCAGGCCTCACCGCCCCACCGTACTCCCATCGCTGGCCTAGCCATCCCTCTACTCACCCACACCTGCTATTATTCTCTGGTGGCGGCAGATGAACCAGTAAACCCTCGTACAGTCGTACTCCCCTCTGCGTGGGAAACAACTGCGGAGTCTTCCCTGCCTCCGTGTCGTTCCTTTCCTAGGCCTCGCCGTCGTCCACCGCCCTGGTGCTCTCGGCGTGGCCTGGTCAACGTGGTCAACAACCGACATGCATCTGAAGTGGACTGTACGTGGAGAGGCCGACAGCTGGGTCCACGGCCGCACGCAAGGAAATGCCTCCTTATTACATGCAAAATAATGATTCCTACACCTGACATCAGGGACCCACCGAAAGGGCCTCTGTAATTCGCAAAAAAAACATTACCGCCGCTGACAGCTCGGACCCGCCAGCTATATCTTCGCACGCAAGGAAGTGCCTCCTTATTACGCACAAAAAATGAATACTCCGCCTGTTAGCTGGGACCCAGTATAGTGACAGGCCGACTTCTGGGCCTACTAAGTTGATGGGGATGGAGGGCTTTGTCAACTTAGTTAATAATATGCACAATTCTAGCTCCAGTGACCGTACGATGTCCATCCAACGGCCGTAGTTCTTCTTCAACCACTGGTCTTCTTGCTCCAGCAGCCCAAACCAGCGCCGGTCGTGCCTCGTGCTCCTGCCTCCCATGGTCGGCTGCGATGCGGAGGAGGCCTCTCCGCCCCCTACTACTCCCACCGCTGGCCAGGCCATCCCTCTACTCACCCACACCCCCCTGTTATTCTGCGGCAACGGCAGCCTCACCCTGGTACTCCTCTTCACGTGGGCATCCACTGCTGCGTCTTCCCCAGCTCCACGTCATCCCCTTCCTAGGCCTCGCCGTCGTCCACCGCCGTGGTGCTCTCGGCGCGGCATGATCAATGTGGTCAACGAATGACTTCCATCGGAAGAGTATTGTGCGTGGAGAGGCTGACAGCTGGGTCCACGGCGGCCGCAAGGAAGTGCCTCCTTATTACGCGCAAAATAATTATTCCTCCACCTGACAGCAGGGACCCACCGGACGGGCCACTAGTATTTCGCAAAACAAATGTTTCCCCCCTGACTGCTGGGACCCACCAGCTACATCTTCGCACGCAAGGAAGTGCATCCGGGCAAAAAAAAAAACCAAAACGATTCGCCCCCCTGACTGCTGGGACCCACCAGCTACATCTTCGCAGGCAAAGAAGTGCCTGATAGTCGGGACCCACCTGGTCGAAGCGTACGTAGCATTGTCATTCTGGTCGCAAAAGTGTACGTACATACTGGTCGATGTAGAGGCATGCATGTGTCGTAGTAGAGGCGCGCACGTGTCGATGTAGAGGCGCGCACGTAGCATGTACACGTACGTACAGCGGCGAGGGTGCAAGAAAGAAAATACAGCCACGTACGTACATACGGGCAGGGTCTCGAACGCCTACTCGCACATACGTACATGGCTGGGTAGGAACGGAGAAACAGTGTCGTTGTCGTGTTCATGGGGAGCCAACGGAATGCTCGTGTTCATGGGGAGGCAACGGAATGCGTCGTGTTCATCGGGAGGCAACGGAACGCGTGGGAGCCAACCGGCTTGGACGGAACAGTCGATGGAAACGAGGCCTGGCGTACCGCACAACAGAGGAAACGGACCTCCTACGTTTGGAACGGGGTCCTGTTGATTGGGAGGGGTGTGGCGTACCGCAAAGCGGAGAAAACGGACCTCCTACGGTCGAAACGGGGGTCCTGTTGATCGGGACGGGTGTGGCGTACCGCAAAACGGACGAAATGGACCTCCGACAGTCGAAACGGGGGTCCTGTTGATCGGGAGGGGTGTGGCGTACCGCAAAACGGAGGAAACGGACCTCCTACGTTCGAAACAGGGGTCCTGTTCATCGGGAGGGGTGTGGCGTACCGCAAAACGGGACTCCAGGGGATACTGTTCATCTCCACCGTCGACCTCCTCCAGCCTCCACGGGCTCCTGTTCATCCAGCCTCCACCGCCCGTTACTCCACTGGCTAATGTTCAACCACCACTCCACTGTCTACTGTTCATCCACCCCTCCACCATCTACTATTCATCCAGCCCTCCACACCACGTGGTCCTGTTCAACCACCCCTCCACGGCCACCCATCCACCGTCTACTGTTCATCCAGCCCTCTACACCACGGGGTTCTGTTCATTCAGAGGCAACGCCACCGCTCACTGTTCATCCAACCCACCCACCCCCCACCCCCGCAACGCTCACTGTTCATCCAATCGATCGGCTTCAGTTAGCAGCAGTAGCGAAGGAATCACTCCATCGGGTTCAGTTAACAGCCATCGATCGATCGCTCGGGTTCCGTAACGCGTAGCCTGCAGTGCAATCGCTCGGGTTCAGTTAGAGCCCAACGCCTAGCTTGGGTTCAGTTAGAGACAACGCCTCACACGTGTACGAGTGTAATGCGCATCGCTCGGCCCCCGACCTCCCACCGTAACCGGGAACTCCCCGAAATTTTCCTCCCCCTCGCTTCTACCATGGTTTTTTCCGTCATGAACGGCCCAAAGAATGTCATGCAGCTGTGTCTCCGGCCCGCCCAGGACGAAAAGCCCATTTTCTGTCATGATTTTTTGTCATAGAAGTAGGAGCCCACCACAACTATGATGATACCGGGTTTTGTCACAATTATCGTCATAAAAGTGTCATATGTATGATAGAAAAAAATTCGTTCGGCCCAAAATGTCATGGATGTGTCTTTTTTGTAGCGGTGGTATCGAGGATACCGAGTTGTTGTATATTCGTGATGTTGTGCGAGAATCATGGGTAAATGTCAAGCTCCTTGTGGTCCTTTACTGATCCCTACGGTATTGTTTATACCAAGCTTGATTTGATCCTGAGATGATCGTGTGATGTCCGAGGTTGGTAAGTGATGCATGTGTTGCTTACGAGGTAGCCGAGCAGAATAAGCGGTGCATATAGTTTCATTAAGTTGCACGCTAGTATTATCGGATTATTATGTTCATGTTGTGATAGTTGTATCGTGTTTATGTTGGTCATGCCATGTTATATTGTTCTGATGATATCATGATAATTCCTGTTTAACCTGTAATTGCCATGCTGTTGTCTATCTTGAATGCTTCTGGTTATTGTGAGCTTGCAAGTACATTCAATGTACTGACCTGGCGTGTCATGCCATTTTGCAGGTCATGCCGGATTTGATTGCTTGCTTGTCATGGTTTCCGTTCGTGCGAGCTAGGATAAGCGTTCCAGCCAGAGTCCGTGTGGAGTGGAGTTCACCATCGTCGTTGATGTTCCGTTGCTAGAGTTATTCCGCTGCTTCGAGTTGTTCTGCTGATTGCATAGAGCAACTGAGGATGGTGTAGTGTCGCCATGCCGATGTTATTCATATCGGAGACAGTGTATTCATATTCGTGTAATAATAGAAAGCTAGTTTGTTCTGTGCTAAGCAGTGTCGTATTCTAGAAGACTTCTAATTGATCTCCGGGCTGGAATACGGGGCATTTCGGTTTCCTCTGAGCCGGGGTGCCACAAAACATAGGCTGGAAGAAGGGAAGTATTTGCCCTTGAGGATGTTGTAGCAAAGGGGTTTATCTGGGGTGGACATGATCTTCCACCACCATTTGATGATCAGGCAGTTGTTCATTACTAAAGTATTGACAATACCCAGCTCCCCAAGGCTCTTGGGTCAACAAATGAGGTCCCACTTGACCATATGATACTTGAGTTTGTTACCAGCCGCATTCCGATAAAAGGCACTTCTATGTTTGTCGAACCCGGCGTGAGTTCCATTAGAGAGGAGATAAAACCCCATCACGAACATAGGGAGGGAAGAAAGACAAGCATTAATAAGAGCAACCTTTCCAGCTTGATTATTATATCTGCCCCTCCATGGCATGACACGATTGCCCACTTTGGCCACCATAGGAGCGAAATCTTTGGCCAAAAGTTTGTCGGAAGAGATAGGAAGCCCGAGATATTTGAGAGGGAAGGAGCCTAAACAACAGTTGAGCAAATGGGAAACACGCAAGGCCTCGGTCTTTGTGATCCCAGTGATAATCACTTCAGTTTTAGCAAACTTATTTCCATGCCCGACAGTGCCTCGAAGCAGAGAAGAAGAAATTTAAGATGGGAGAGACAAGCGTCATTAAGTTCCACCATTACTTTCGTGTCATCAACATATTGGAGGTGGGTAATGCCTTCAGGAATAAGATGAGAGCTAATAGGGAAAATGTGCCCAGCCAACGCTACTCTGGATAGGATGTTAGAGTGGGCATCTGCAAAAAAGTGTGGGAGAGGCGGGGTCTCCTTGTCTGAGGCCTCTGGAGTTCTTGAAGAAGTTGCCGATCCTCCCATTGACTGAAATAGCAGTGTCCCCCCCCCCCAGAGACTATCTGCATGACTCTATGGACAAAGACACCATCAAAGCTCTTGGCCAAAAGGACCTGCCTTAAGAAATCCCAGCTCACGGAGTAATAGGCCTTCTCAAACTCCAACTTAAGAATAACAGCCTTGCTGCTAGTCCTGTTGATATCATGGATGATTTCGTGAAGGCATAGAACCCCAACAAGGATAAAGCGCCCTTTAATGAAGGCAGATTGATTAGGAGGAAGAGTCTGATGGGCAACAAGAGTGAGGCGCGTAGCAAAGCACTTAGCAGGGAATTTGGCAAAGTTATTGATAAGGGCAATAGGTCGAAACTGAGAGATGAGCTCCGTTCCCCAAACATAATACCTGGATGATCGCACAGATAAGCACCCGCAACTGAGGCCAAAATTTCCTGAAGAAGGGGATTGAGAAGCCATCCGGGCCCGAAGCAGAGTTAGTATTGGCCTTGCTAATGGACAGGAAAATTTTGTCATCGGAGAGGGGCAGCATAAGAGTAGCGTTTTCATCCACGGAGACCCTATTGCAGTCGTCCCAGAAGGAATAGGTGATTCAAAATCCCAGATCAGGTTTGGCCGAGAGGAGGGAAGAGAAAAAATCAACCACATGGTTCATAATAATGACTTGGTCCGAGATCTTCACCCTGCTAATCAGCAGGTTGTTGATTGAGCATCTTCTATGCCTACCATTGGCAATAGCAAAGAAGTAGGCAGTGGGAGAATCTCCTTTGAGCAACCAATTGATCGAGCCTCACTGGCGCCAATAAATTTCGGCTTGACAGTGCAACTGCACTAGGTTTTCCCCAAGAGAGGAGTGCAAAACCCATTCCTGGTCAGAAAGGCCGGAGTTTTCAGCACGAAGGTGGAAGGAATTGATCTGACTCGTGAGAGAGGCCTTATCCCTACGCTCCTCAGCCGCACGGTTGCGAGACTAGCCACGGAGAAATTTACGAAGAGAGTAAGAGCAGTGGTGCTAATCATCCATAGGTCCATAGGAGCGACGGTCCGCAGAGAGAACATTTGAGATTTTAGAGGAGAGAAGATCGCAGAAGCCATCAAGCAAAAACCAGGAAGCGTCAAACTGAAACCGAGGGGGCCGGGTTGGGAGGGAGCTGGAGCCCAACATCAAGAATGAGAGGAGCATGATCAGAGCCCACAATGGCCTTAGCCTTGAGAATAGCTAGTGGGAAGAGAGAATCCCAATTAGGGCACACAAAGACACGGTCAAAGACTGAGCGAATAGGAGAAACTTGATGGTTGGTCCAAGTGAATCTAGATCCCACCCTGGGTATCTCACGTAAGGCACAACTACTAATGAAGTCATTAAAAGCATTTGCTAGAGACCAGAAGAAGTTGGTAGTATTCTTATCAGTCGGATATCGGAGAAGGTTGAAATCTCCTCCAACGAGGAGGGGGGGCACAAGATTAAACTTTATTTGAGATCTCATCCAGAAAAAGAGTGGAGAGGGAGTGAACGGCCGGACCATAAACCACCATGGCCTCCGATAAAACATTTAGTTGACATTAATAGACAACAATGCTAGACCAAAAAATCCCATGGTCGAATGCAACAAAATAAAAAAATTCACATTTGGAGCCAATTAGAATGCCGCCCGAGTGGCCAGAGGAAGGGAGAAAGTTCTAGTCAAATCTATTAGCTCCTGCAACTGCAGCGAGCTCATTGGGGGAGAAAGAAGTCTTGAAGGTCTCGACTAGACCAACCAAATCAATGTTATCGCCCCGATCCACATCTTTGAGTTGATCCTGGTGCCCCCGAGCGCCGAATCCCCTCACATTCCAAAATAAAGCTCTCATTTGAAAGAAAGATTCTTAATACGTAGGCTCGACCTGTAGGGTGCCAAGCAAGATTTAGAGCATTTAGATGCACCCTTTTTGACCAGAACTGGGCGAGCAGCATCCAAATCAGCCCCCTGATCCCTCTCCGGACACAACCGAAGGGGTAGGAGGAACCATAGCTAGCTCCTTTGCTTTGGCAATGGAAGCCTGAGCCACCTCATTGGCCCTAATCAAAGCAAGCAGAGAGGAAGGGGAACTAACATTGGGATCAAAAGTAATGCCCACGTCTGAAAGAACCTTTGTCAGGTGATCATCCGAATAAGTGGGAAGGACTAATCTAACCGGGGAAGGAGGTGCATTCACAACAATAGACGGGGTTGGGGTTGGGGAAATACCTGAGGCCGGAAGATCACGAGCCACTGCTCGACGAGAAGCCTTGTCCGCCACCCACATGCCACTGTCACGAATCCGGCCGCTTGTACATGCCGTGGAGGACGGAGAGCGGATCGGAGTAGAACGCGGTGCCACTGGAGAGGATTGAGCCACCACGTCTCCCATATCAGCATCCAGGCGGCGACACATCCCCGCTGTGGATAACTTGGTGTCCGAGGAGGCGCGGCTACGCGCCGAGAATTTCCGCACAGAAGACTTTCTCTTGGGGGGAGCACCAGCAGAGCCACGAGGAGGGGAAGTAGGGAGATCCTCAATGCCAGAGAGCGAGGGCGAGCTCGGACAAGCTAGGAGATTGGAGCAAACACCAGAGACAGGCATGCCCGCCAGGAAGGGCGCCGCAGCAACCTGAGACGTCATCTCCACAGCCTCAGCAGCCCCCCTTGGCCTTATCCATCGGAGTGCTTTCCTTGAACATCTCCCGCTATTCAGACCCCAAGACATCCCATTCCAAGGTCGTGAAGTGAGGGTGAGAACCCTCGCTCTGCTTTGGAGCGTCATCCCCATCCTCCCCACGCTTATCAGCCGGAGGAGGAGGAGGGGGGAGGAGGACACTAGTGCAGAACCGGGCAATAGCACCGGTTCGTAAGGCCCTTTAGTGCCGGTTCCATTACCGGCACTAAAGTGTGGGCACTAAAGCCCCCCCCCTTTAGTACCGGTTCAGCACGAACCGGTGCTAAAGGGAAACCACGTGGCACGAGCCAGCTCCAGGGGCCTGGAGCCCTTTAGTACCGGTTGGTAAGACCAACCGGTACTATAAGGTTTGGGTTTTTTTTAGTTTTATGATTTCTTTTTCATTTAATTTTGTGTTTCCATTTTAATTCTTTTTCGTTTGCTGGTATTTTATGATACTACACATTGTACACGTTATGCATATATATATATATATATATATATATATATATATATATATATATATATATAGAATTTCTAGTAGAACCAATCATGCATATATATATCATCAATGTCTCACAAACCATCATATTAATTAATTCACACATACACACATGTAATAGCTATATACAATTTCTCCTACATATGCATGTTGCCTTCGGAGCCAGTGGCATTAGCCTAATTGGTGCCTTCGGAGCACGATGACAATTGGAAGTGGTTTTCATGGGGGCGGTAGCGGGTAATAGTATTCTCCCTTCGGATTTATGACCTGGTCGAGCAAAAATCCCGCTATTTCCTCTTGAAGTGCTTCTACGCACTCCGTTTCTAGGAGCTTTGCCCGCACCTCTCTGAACTGTTAAGAAGGAGATCAATATGCATGTGTATTAGTTGTGTGACTAGATATCGATAATTGTTAGTGTTCTCGCAAACGCTGAATGCACACAGATCAGTCCCCTACGGCTGCTTCAGGGCCTTTACGAGAATGGAATTTGATCAGATAATAATTAATCAAGCATGATAATTAAAGAGATGGCAGCTAGCTAGCTAGCTAGTACTACTTAATTACTTACCTTGGGTCTTCCCCATTTAAGCTTTTCTTTCCATTCGCCTTCCGTGACGCTAATGAACCTTGCCCAAGCCCTGCCCGCCGACAAAGAAAATGAATAAAGGGGTTATTAAATAGTTCATATCATGAAATGACGAACTAAATAGGCCGAGATATATAGTTAATAATGATTGAAATTACCTGTTGACTATCCCAAACAAGATGTTATAGTTAGTTTTTTCTTTGAGTAGTGAGTCCAGTATTTCAACTGTTCCGGCGTCAACTTTAATGATACACATGACCCAGTGAAATCTGCATGCACACACGTTTGCATGTCTTAATTAAGCGGGCATATGTAAGCAAAAACATGTAGCTAGCTAGTAGGCAAAAACAGAGAATTTGTAGTACAAGACAGTGTGACTCACTGGAAGTTGTAAGGAAGTAGTATGTCTTCATTGTATTTGAGGCGCTTCAAGAACTCTAGCATGCTGTCCTCTACGGCCTTTTGATGATGTGCATCTATTTTCCATGTGTATTCATTAACGGTGTTTGGGTCAATGAACCCAATGCCATAGCGTTCACCTTTTCTCATTTCATACATCTTCATCCTGCATATAATACCACAGAAAAGAATATAGTGAGGATAATTACAGGTAATGATTGATCAAAAGGATCACTACAGCTAGCTTGAGACTTAAATTACAGAAAGAAATCACTTACAGACAATAGCAACTGACGATAGATTTGTCGAGTGCGTCTTGATTGTATAACTGAAACAGTTCAGAATACTCAACGGACACAGCTTTCTCATGGTAGTAATGCCCCTCATTGACATTCACCATGAGGGACAATCGATCGGAAATCTTGGTAATGTTCATGTACCATTGATGCAATTCATACATTCTCGTTGGGAGGTTCTTGACCTTGTCTGGCTGGACCAAAGATTGGCCCCGGACATATTTCCGTTTTATTGGCATGGGCTCGATCTCGAGGAGTTGTCCAACAGTGATTTTGAGAACTTCAGCCTGCATTATATGGTCCTCCGTTATTACCACATTGCCCACCTCAGGAACGTAAACTGTTTGCCCACAATAATATTGGGCGCGCGTACTGTCACGTGTTGTTGGCACAACAAGCGAGGGGATCAATTGCGCCGCCTGTTCTCCCAGCTGGGGAATGGTTTTCCCGCATTTTTTGACAGCTGCTTCTTGTTTCCTCGATCCCGAGCTCGCCTCCTTACATAGACGTGCTCGATTTAACTTCTTGATGTGGCGCTCAGAGTCTGTGTCAACAGGCTTGGGAGCTGGTGGTTGAGCCATACGAATGAAGTGGTCAATCGTTTCCTCAGGCACTTTCTCCCTTGGCGGCGTTGGCGGTTTTGGTGCAAAATGGGCTTCCACCTCGGACTTCGATATGGCTGCGATTTCCTCCTCGGACCTGTCATAAGCCCTCTGCGGAAGATGCGTGAGGCTTGGACCATATTTATATCGCTTGCCTCCGCCTGTACTTCCTGTACTACCTCGACTCGTACCGCTACGCACCATAGCTGCGGGGTGTCTCTTCTGTGATTGCTGAGGCGGCGGAGACGGCTGACGGGGCTGAGTTGGACGAGGAGGAGTGGCCGCCTGAAGCTATGCCGGACTTGGAGGAGGAGTGGCCTGAGGTTGTGCCGGACTTGGAGGAGGAGTGGACGTCTGACGCTGTGGCGGACTTGGAGGAGGAGGAGGAGTGGCCTGACACTTTGCCGGACTTGGTCGACTTGCAGGAGCGGGAGACTGCTGACTCGGTGGCGGACTTCGACGAGGAGTCGGCTGACGCGGTGTCGGTGGCCTTCGAAAGATGATGCAATCCTTTTTCCATAGGATGATACGATGGTTGGCGTCTCCGAGAAAGCGCTCATCGTCACCTCTAGGAAAGTCAAGCTCTAGCTCCGAATATGGGTCCACCACCTCATCAACCAAGACACGAGCATAGCCCGCTGGAATCGGGTTGCAATGGAAGGTTGCCTCGGGGGGATTTGTAAAAGCAACGGCGTCCACGGGGTATGTTCTTCATTTTGACGTGTAGCTCGCAGCTAGTGTTCTCCGTGATGTTATCCACGGGGTATCTACCCAGCATTGCATCGTCCGGGGCGGAACCCACGCTGCTTCTCGGCATGGATGGTGCGGTGCTATCCAATGCTGGATCATTCACTAGCTGCTGCAGCTGCTGAGACCCCCTTTGCTGGGTAAGTGAGTCGATCTGCTCCTGCTGCCGCTGGAATTTGACTACCAATTCCGCTCGACTTGCTTCTAGGCCTTGAAGGCATTCATAGTCCCGCTTCCTCTGCTCCTCCTCCATCTTCCTCTTCTTCTCCTCCGCAATCTTCTTTCTCGCACGGGTTCTGTAGTCGGTGTTCCAGTCTGAAAACCCCTCATACCACGGAATAGCGCCCTTGCCTCGTGTTCTTCCCGGGTGTTCAGGATTTCCCAGGGCACACGTAAGCTCGTCGTTCTCTCTGTTGGGCTGGAACACCCCCAATCGTGCCTCTTCTATTGCAACAAGTATCGCATCATTGTCTCCCTTCAGACTTGCCCTCGTCGAAACATTGCCTCTCTTCGGGTCCAACTCCCCCCCATGCGCATAGAACCAAGTCCTAACCCTGGGGGGCCAGCTCTTAGTAACCGGAGTGGCACCTGCATCCTCCATCTCTTTCTCAGACTTATCCCACTTAGGCATTGCCACCGCATAGCCACCTGGCCCCAGCTTATGGAACTTATCCTTTTTTCGGTATTCTTCTTGTTTATTCTCGACCGTTCCTTAGCTAATTCCAAATCCTTGAATTTCAAGAAATCGTCCCAATGAGCACGTTGGTTCTCTAGTGTTCCCTCGAATACTAGAGTCTTCCTTCCTCCCTTGACGTACTTGTCCCATTCACGATTCTTGTGGTTCTTGAATGCAACCGCCATCTTCCTAAGAGCAGCGTCCTTGACTTTCTGCACATCTGCTTCTGTGAAATGATCTGGTAGGGTGAAATGTTCCATGAGAGTATCCCAAAGCAGATCTTTTTGATTCTTGTCAACAAAAGTAACATCTGGACGTGGAGCAGCGTCCTCTTTGCCTTTTTGTCTTTTGTCTTTTGCTGGCTCTCTCCATTCTTGAAGGGAGATCGGGAGTTGGTCCTTCACAAGAACTCTGCACTGACGAACGAACTTGTCCGCAATCTTCTTAGGCGCTAATGGTTCACCATTAGGTCTGACTGCCTCGATATTGTACTTTACGCCCTCCTTCAACTTTTTGTTCGGGCCTCGTTTCGTCCTTTTGCCTGAAGATTTGCTCGATCCAGATGGCTGAAAGAACAAAGATCGATTCGTTAATATATCTTCAAGTCATTTAAAACATGTGATGATCACCAGATACCTGCTTATATAAATATATATACCTCGCCGGTCTTTGTTGTTTCAGGATCAACATGTTCTTCGTCATCGTCATAATTGTAGTTCATGACTTCATCAATTCGGTCGTCGCGATCGAATATCATATCACCCTCTCCGGTGCTGTTTAGAAATTCGGAGCCGTCATAATCTTCTTCATTCTGATCATCATCTGGCCCGCGTATCATATCGAACATGGTCTGTTCTCCCTCTCTGTCGGTATTGTCTGCCATAGCTTTTATTTAACTAATTCAAAAGAAATATAAAACAATTTAGTATTCAAGTTACATCGTCTCGAATAATAGATATAATCTCGAATACTTCGTCTAGATTAATAGATATAATATCGAATACATCATCTCGAATAATATATAATATTGAATAGTACATCACTGGCTAGCTAATTAAAGATCGAATACTACAGAAGAATCTAGGACACTCGCGGTTCCTGCGGCGCGGGCGGTGGACACCCAAAGAGAAGGAACCCTCACAGGATCATAGCTGAAGTGAGATCCCCGAAGATACTGCCAGGTATTGGAGAACCTACCGCCCTCTAACACAACCATGTAGCAATGGACGTGCTCGTCCTCCTCCCTGACACGGCGATGTACGACCTCCGGCGGGGCCGGGTCCCTCCGCACCGAAACTGGCCCACGCGAACGCCACCAAACGAGATCAGGGTCGACGACGGGACCCAGGGCCGGGTTCCTCATCAAGCGGCGCGTCCCTCCAGGCAGCACCTCCCAGTGCCAGCCCGGCGGAGCCCAGTCCCGGACATGGGTCGGCTGGACGTCGTCGCGGACGGGTCGACGGCGAGGATGTGGGCCGGGCATCGTCGAGAACAAATACTAGCTATATGCCCGCAAAAATTAATATTTTTTTAATGATTGGATTTTGATAACTAAAATTTCTAACATTTCTACTATTTCAAAAATCTATATACTATTTCATACTAATTAAGCATCTAACACTAAAAACAGAAAACACAACTTCTATACATCCATTAAAAAGCTAAAAACAACATTATATAAAAAATTTCCATACTAATTAAACACTAATTATATACTAATAATAATAATCTAAATTATATACTAATTAAACATAAAAAATTTCCATACTAATTAAACACTAATTAAACACTAATTTCCATATAATTTTTTTTGATAACTAAAACAATAATAATCTAAATAATCTAAACTAATTAAACATACAAAATACGTATATACTAATATATACATGCATTAATTCATACATATGTGTGTGTGTGTGTGTGTTCCATATAAAAAATTTTGATAACTAAAACAACAATAATCTAAATAATCTAAATTATATACTAATTCATGCTTGTGTGTGTGTGTTTTGATAACTAAAACAATAATAATCTAAATAATCTAAATTATATACTAATTCATGCGCTTGTGTGTGTGTGTGCTCGGGGCCGGGAGGAGCGGCGCCCATGGTGGCCGCCGGGGGCGAGGGAGAGAGGTTAGAGGGGGAGAGCTCACAGCGGGGCGACGATGACGGCGAGGCGACGGCGGCGACGGGGACGGGGGCGGGCCCGGGGCGGCGACGGAGACGACGGCGGCGACGGGGACGGGGGCGGCGATGGAGACAAGGGCGGCGACGGGGACGGGGGCGGCGACGACGACGGAGACGACGGAAACAGAGGATGAATGAAAATTTCGTAAGTCGAGTATATATAGAAGGAACCTTTAGTACTGGTTGGAGCCACCAACCGGTACTAAAGGCCTGTTTTGGCCAGGCCAAGCGGCGGGAAGCGACCCCCTTTAGTACCGGGTGGTGTCACAAACCGGTACTAAAGGACCCCCCTTTAGTACCGGTTTGTGCCACGAACCGGTACTAAAGGGGTCGCGCTGCCACCCCAAAGTTTAGTCCCACCTCGCCGGGCGAAGGGCAGCCGCACTGGTTTATAAACCCAGCCACGGCTACCACTTCGAACTCCTCTATATAGCTAGCAGGCTTGTGGGCCTAAACTCTGCGCGCTGCCCTGTGAGTCTGCTGGGCCTTTAAGGCCTGTAATTACACACCTGTGGCCTATCAGGCCCACAGGGCAGCGTCCCAATTTTTTTATAGTTTTTTTTCTTTTCTGCTTTATTTTCTTCTATTTATTTTTGCGTAATTTTTTGTATAGTTTTTTCTTTTCTGTTATATTTATTTTCTTCTATTTATTTGTGAGTAGTTTTTCATCTAGTTTGCCAAAATTCAACATTTTCAGAGTTCATTTTGTAGTGATTTTCAATTTCACGGTCATTTTGTAAACGATTGAAAAATAGCAAATATAATTTTTTTCTTTTCTGCTTTATTTTTTCTTCTATTTATTTCTGAGTAGTTTTTTCTTTTCTGCTATATTTATTTTCTTCTATTTACTTTTGAGTAGTTTTTTATATAGTTTTTTTCTTTTCAGCTATAGTTTTTCTTTCTTTTCTGCTATTTTTTCTGTTAGTGCCCGTAGTTTTCAAATTTGAATAGTTTAAATTTTGAATTATTTGAAATTAGTGTCAATTTGTTTGCACATAAAATTTCTTCGCGTTTCAAATGCCAAAACACATAACTACCCTAACTATTACAGATATTCCCCTCTCGGTGCGAAACACAGAAGAAAGTGATGATAACTAGTGAAGCCGATCACATCCTAGATCTTTGGGTGTGAAACTTTTTCTTCGCGTGTGTCCCTTTGCGCCGTAACCATGGAAAATCTTCATCATTTAACGGGATGCTCGGGTCAATATTCACTGTGAATGGAGCAATTTCATCAAACTTTTCATAATCTTCTGACTTGTCTGTCTTGTCATCCACTCCCACGATGTTTCTCTTCCCAGAAAGAACTATGTGCCGCTTTGGCTCATCGTACGATGCATTCGCTTCCTTATCTTTTCTTTTTCTTGGCTTGGTAGACATGTCCTTCACATAGAAAACATGTGCCACATCATTGGCTAGGACGAATGGTTCGTCTGCATACGCAAGATTGTTGAGATCCACTGTCGTCATTCCGTACTGCGGGTCTTCCGTTACCCCGCCTCGTGTCATATTGACCCATTTGCACCGAAACAAAGGGACCTTTAAACCACGTCGATAGTCAAGTTCCCATATGTCCTGTATATAACCATAATATGTTTCCTTTCCCGTCTTGGTTTCTTCATCAAAGCGGACACCACTGTTTTGGTTGGTGCTCTTCTTATCTTGGGCGATCTTGTAAAATGTATTACCATTTATCTCGTACCCTTTGAAAGTCATTATATTCAAAGATGGTAACTGGGACAACAAGTACAGGTAATCTTCAATAGAGGTGTCATGCATGGTACGTGTCTGCAACCAGCTGGCGAAACTCCTGGTTTGTTCACGTGTAATCTAGTCATCAGACCGCTCCGGGTGTTTGGAGCGTAGCAAATTCTTGTGTTCATCCATATACGGGGCCACCAAGGAGGAATTCTGTAGAACTGTGTAGTGTGCTTCAGTGAGAGAATGTCCGTCCATACATATTATTTGTTCCCCTCCTAGCGTGCCTTTTCCATCCAGTCTGCCCTTGTGCCGCGATTCAGGAACACCAATCGGCTTAAGGTCAGGAATAAAGTCAATACAAAACTCAATGACCTCCTCATTTTGATGGCCCTTGGAGATGCTTCCTTCTGGCCTAGACAAGACATTGCACCAAATCATTCTGTAACCTTGGTATGATTTCTGGATCGATTATCTTCTGAGAGATTGCATTGAGAAATGCACATAGCTTCACAATGGCTAATCGAACGTTTTCCGGTAGAAGCCCCCTCAATGCAACCGGAAGCAGTTGCGTCATAATCACGTGGCAGTCATGAGACTTTAGGTTCTGGAACTTTTTCTCTGCCATGTTTATTATTCCCTTTATATTCGACGAGAAACCAGACGGTACCTTAATACTGAGCAGGCATTCAAAGAAGATTTCCTTCTCTTCTTTGGTAAGAGCATAGCTTGCATGACCCTGATGTATGCCGTCTTCTCTGTGCATACGTTGCAGGTCCTCCCGTGCCTCAGGTGTATCTTTTGTCTTCCCATACACGCCCAAGAAGCCAAGCAGGGTCACGCAAAGATTCTTCATCACGTGCATCACGTCGATTGCGGAGCGGACCTCTAGGTCTTTCCAATATGGCAGGTCCCAAAATATAGATTTCTTCTTCCACATGGTTGCGCGTCCGTTAGCGTCCTTTGGAACAGGTTGTCCGCCAGGACCCTTTCCAAATATCACCTTCAAATCCTTGACCATATCATGTACATCAGCACCAGTACGGTGGCGAGGCTTCGTTCGGTGATCCGCCTCACCTTTGAAATGCTTGCCTTTCTTTCTTACGGGATGCCTGCTCGGAAGAAATCGACGATGTCCCAGGTACACATTCTTCTTACAACTATTCAAATATATACTGTCGGTATCATCCAAATAGTGCGTGCATCTGTGGTATCCCTTGTTTGTCTGTCCTGAAAGGTTACTGAGAGCAGGCCAATCATTGATGGTCACGAACATCAATGCCTTTAGGTCAAATTCTTCCTGTTTGTGCTCATCCCATGCACGTACACCTGTTCCATTCCACAGTTGTAAGAGTTCTTCAACTAATGGCCTTAGGTACACATCAATGTCGTTGCCGGGTTGTTTAGGGCCTTGGATGAGCACTGGCATCATAATGAACTTCCGCTTCATGCACAACCAAGGAGGAAGGTTATACAAACATAGAGTCACAGGCCAGGTGCTATGGTTGCTGCTCTGCTCCCCAAAAGGATTAATGCCATCTGCGCTTAGACCAAACCATACGCTCCTTGCAGCATCTGCAAATTCCTTCCCGTACTTTCTTTCGATTTTTCTCCACTGCGACACGTCAGCGGGTACTCTCAACTTTCCGTCTTTCTTACGGTCATCTCTGTGCCATCGCATCGCCTTGGCATGCTCTTTGTTTTGGAACAAACGTTTCAACCGTGGTATTATAGGAGAATACCACATCACCTTGGCAGGAATCTTCTTCCTGGGGCACTCGCCCTCGACATCACCATGCTCATCGTGGCTGATCTTATAGCATAATGCACCACATACCGGGCAAGCGTTCAAATCCTCGTACTCACCGCGGTAAAGGATGCAATCATTAGGGCATGCATGTATCTTCTGCACCTCTAACCCTAGAGGGCAGACAGCCTTCTTTGCTTCGTACGTACTCTCGGGCAATTCGTTGTCCTTTGGAAGCATATCCTTTATCATTACCAGCAACTTTCCAAATCCCTTGTCAGATACACCATTCTCTGCCTTCCATTGCAGCAATTCCAGTGTGGTGCCCAGCTTTTTCTTGTCACCTACGCAATTCGGGTACAACAATTTTTTGTGATCCTCTAACATGCGCTGCAACTTCTTCTTCTCCAAATCACTTGCCCGGTTTCTCTTTGCATCGGCCATGGCCCGACCTAGATCATAAACGGGCTCATCTGATGCCTCTTCTTCAGATTCTTCCCGCATTGCTGGCTCAGCTTCTTCCCGCATTACCGGCTCAGCTTCTTCCCCCATTGTTGTATCATCGTATTCAGGGAACCCATGGCCAGGATAGCTGTCGTCGTCCTCTTCTTCTTCATTGTCTTCCATCATAACCCCTCTTTCTCCGTGCTTGGTCCAAACATTATAGTGGGGCATGAAACCGGACTCAAACAGGTGGACGTGAATGGTTCTTGACGTAGAGTAATTGCGATCATTCTTACAGCCAGCACATGGACAAGGCATAAAACCATCCGCCCGCTTGTTTGCCTCAGCCGCAAGCAGAAAACTATGCACGCCCTCAACGAACTGGGGAGAGCATCGGTCATCGTACATCCATTGCCGGCTCATCTTCATTACACAACACCGAATAGACCAAATTAATACAAGTTCATACATAAAGTTCATACAAAACTTAAATGCAACAAACAAATAACTCTCTAGCTAAAGCATTTAAATGCAACAACAAATGCGATCAAGATCGCAACTAAGGTAACAATTAATCCAATAGCATAATGATACCAAGCCTCACTATCGATGGCATATTTTCTAATCTTTCTAATCTTCAAGCGCATTTTCTCCATCTTGATCTTGTGATCATCGACGACATCGGCAACATGCAACTCCAATTCCATCTTCTCCCCCTCAATTCTTTTCAATTTTTCTTTCAAGTACTCGTTTTCTCTTTCAACTAAATTTAACCTCTCGACAATAGGGTCGGTTGGAATTTCCGGTTCACATACCTCCTACATAAAAATATCTATGTCAACTTGATGGGCATAATTATTTGTCATAAACACGAAATGCAACAAATAGTTTTAAAAGAGAATATACCACATCCGAATCATAACAAGGACGAGGGCCGACTGGGTACGGGTAAGATAATTATTATACAAAACCATGGTACTATGTATAACAAACAACGTATGGGTAAGATAATTATTATACGAGTAACTATATATCCAAATCACACAAACATCATTTTTTTATATAAAATTTCATGAACAAGAGGCTCACCACAAGGTGGTGCCGACGACGGGACGGTGCGGGTGATCGACGGTGGTTACGATGGAGATTTAGAAGGCACTAAGTAAACCACACCTACATATGCAAACTAAGTGTTATTTTGACCTCAAATTGCATATAAATCAAATACTACCACATATAATTCCTCCCAAATTACTAAAACCCACAATTAATCACTATATAAACCAATGCAAGAGCTAATCTAGCAATGAGACATGAAAGGACAAAGTTGCTAACCTTGGTGATCATTTGAATGGATGAGGGCCTACAAATCTTGACAAATTTGGGGCAAATTTTGTGATGAACTCGAGAGGAAGAAGGGAAGAACAAAAGAGAGGGAGAGGGGAAAGGGGGAAGAACAGAGTGCGGTTGGACGAAGGATTTATATAGGACGACCTTTAGTACTGGTTCGTGCCACGAACCGGTACTAAAGGTGCTGGAAGGGCCCCACTCTGACAACATCCTGCCACCACTCTCATTAGTACCGGTTCGTGGCACGAACCGGTGCTAAAGGTTTGCCACGAACCGGTACTAAAGAGCTCCTCCCGGCTAGCCGTTGTCACCGGCACTAATGTACACATTAGTGCCGGTTCTGTTACAAACCGGGACTAATGTGTCTCACATTTGACCCTTTTTCTACTAGTGGGAGGAGAGGGGATATGAGAGCTGATACCATGTTCCACACGAACATGCAACCTGAATCCATCAGACGAGGGGAACACATCAATAGCACTATGAATGCAGAGAGGATCGATACACCAAAGCTTGAGACAAACAGGACCAAGAACAGGAAGAGACTCCGGGTCCATGAGGATAGGCTTGCCAATGAGCACACCAAATGCCATCACAAATTCAACAGAGCGCAGGGCAGGGGGAACATCATCAATCAGGACCCAATCCTCCAATACAGGGGAGATGGGATAGGACCCATTAGAGGTAGCCTTCATCGAAACCAAAAGCTGGTTGAGAGGGAGGGTGAAGTTGGTGCATGAAGATATCATTTTGAGGTTGCTCTTAGAAGGAAATACCGCTGCAAATTCAAAGTCAGAAAGCTGCCGGCTGTGCCAATCCCAGCCTCCGTCATACCAAATCTTCAATTCATCAAGGAGGGTTTGAGGAGAGATTTTGTGGCCTTTAATGGTGATGATGGTAGTGTTGGATAAGGCAGGAGCAACAGCCACTAGTGGGATCTCGCTATCGAGGGCAAAGAAAGAACATCTAGGGAGACAACAACCATAGAGCACGAAAGAGGCGGGCTTGCGACGATTCTGACAGTCCACGGTGAGGTGCACATGTTCTCTGCAAATGAGACAGAATGGGGGGTTGAAGCAGCGGGATTGGAAGTGTCTAGGTTGATGGCACGCGAAGTAGGTGAGGTTAGGGTTGGGATTTGGAGGTTGGATAACTGGAGGGGACGGATGGACAGGGGGAGCAGGAGGAGGGGGAAGGATCCCATCGCCTTGGCCAGAGGAGGAGGATCCAGGGCCAGAGGGAGGACGACGACGACCATAGCCAACAGATCCGGAGCCGCCACGGCCCATCGGGCGTCCGCCGAACCCCGACGAGGGCCCCAACAACCGGCCAGCACCATGCCCCAGGGAAGGAGGCCCGCGCAAAGGAGGAGGACGAGGACGGGGAGCGGGGCCAGATCCACCAGCCTCCATCGCGGCCTCCCAAGGATCCACCCTAGATCCACCAGATCGGGGCGCCTCTGATCCAGAAGCCGCCACCGACCGCGCCCACTCATCCCTCTAAAGCCACTCGGGCCCCGCCGCCCAAGACTTGCCATCGTGAGCCACTTGCGACTGAGCAGCCTGCTCGGCCTCAAGCTTCGAGCAGAGGGACGCCTCAAGCTCCAGATCGGACACCTCGTCGCCCGGCTCATCCCTCCGCCACTTCTGGCCCGGCATGGCCTCACTCGAGGAGTTGTGCGATTGATCCATGGAAACCACGGCCGCAAAGGAGAGGGAGAGGGGAGGAGGAGGAGTAGATCTTCATAACAGAGGAATGGGGAGGCGAAAGCGGCGGAGGTCAGAAGAAGAGGCTGGAACCCTAGAAAGGTAGGGATGGAGCCTTTGTGGATCCATAAATAGACGGAGTGAGCCAGGCCAGAGGAGGCCACACGGGCTGGGCTAACAGCAGGGGGAGGTGGGTGGGTCGTATAAGGCCCAGGGCCCAAGATGGAGAGCGGAGGGAAATCAGAGGAAGAGGAACGAGAGGGCAGCCCACCCGTCCCAAAATGCCCAGATGGGCCCATAGAGGTCGAAACCAGGGGCCCACAAGCCGACAAATCAGGCATGCGATCTAGGGTTGGCCGCAAGGGAGCCACATCCGCCGCCACCAGCAACAACACGGAGGTCGAACCCACCAACGACCTGGACACCAGCGCCGAAGACGGAGGAGAACACGAAGCACACACCACACAAGCGTAAGGCTGAGGACCAGATCCGAGCACATCGCGGTCGGGCGAGGGCGCCCTCCCCGAACGGCTCCCCTTCCGACGACGGCCAACATGGAACCAACCAGATCCAATCGCATACGCAAAGTAAGACGGCCTACCACGCTCGCCCGAGGCAAATTTCCGATCACATTGTCGGTGGCGCCACCCCCCGCAGCGACCCTGCGGCGAGGGTGGAAGCCAAGGAGCAAGGAGGGGGGTAGAGTCTGAGTCAGACCCAGCATCGTCAACCGCCAAGGCTCAAAACTTGTTGCGGGATTGAGATCTAGGGAAGGAGGGGAGAGGAGAGGGGCGAAAAGAAGGGGTGCGAGGGGCACCAGAGGAGGGGGCCGACGCCAGAGAGGGCGACCGGGGGGGCGAGGAGGAGGGGACGGTTAGGCAAGGACGGGGGGAGCCGACCAGCAACGTGGACAGGGAGGAGGAGCTTGGTGGAGGAGAGGCAGAGGAGAGGAGAGCCATCACGCAGCCAACTCCAAAAAATACAGGGGTTTGCAACTTCAATAACGGTCAGAATAAAAGGAATTCTTCTCTCAAGTGGGTGCGGTGTTCGAAAGCAGGGCCAAACCACACAAATTAAATGTCTTTAACAACAATAGCTAAATGTCAGTCGACTGGTTTTTGAATTTAGGACAGTCGACCGGTTTTGAGAAGGAAGAAGGAAGAGCTAGAGAGGTAGAAGGAGACGGTGAGGCCACCGACGCCTGGAAGAACACCCCCACAGTCTATCTTAGGGTGGCGGGTATAGGTTCGCTAGAGAAGAACCCCACTCTCTATCTTAGGGGTGGCTCACCGGAGTTTTTGGGTATTCACCGAGCTTAGAAAGGATGACCGGGGGTAGCGGCAAGACTGGCGGTGGAGGTGTGATAACCCACAAGTATAGGGGATCACAACGGTTTTCGAGGGTAGAGTATTCAAGTTTAATTTGTAGATTCGACACAAGGGGAGCTGTCACGCCCAATATGCGATACTATCCTAAAGAGACTCGAAGGTCCCACCAAGGATAGAACTGCATATTGAAACGCTTTTGCAAGGTGGATATCATTACATCAACATTACATAATAGATGGGGATACATACATAAGGCATACAATGCCGCACGAATACAACATCATAATACATTAGAGCATCATCCGACTACATATGAAACACAAACAGAAACTCAAACGACATCCACCCTGCTAGCCCAGGCTGCCGACCTGGAACCTATCCCCTGATCGAAGAAGCAGAAGAAGAACTCAACGCAAGCAAGCATCGCTCTCGCGTCATGATCATCGCAACACCTGTACCTGCAACTATTGTTGTCGTAATCTGTGAGCCACGAGGACTCAGCAATCCCATTACCATGGGTATCAAGACTAGCGAAGCTTAATGGGAAAGGAAGGGGTAAAGTGGTGAGGTTGCAGCAGCGACTAAGCATGATATGGTGGCTAACATACGCAAATAAGAGCGAGAAGAGAGCAAAAGGAACGGTCGTGAAGCTAGCAATGATCAAGAAGTGATCCTGAACTCCTACTTACGTCAAACATAACCCAGAAACCGTGTTCACTTCCCGGACTCCGCCGAAAAGAGACCATCACGGCTACACACGCGGCTGATGCGTTTTAATTCGGATCTGGTGTCAAGTTATCTACAACCGGACATTAACAAATTTCCATCTGCCTATAACCGCAGGCACGGCTTTCGAAAGATTATACACTGCAGGGGTGTCCCAACTTAGCCCATGATAAGCTCTCGCGATCAACGAAGGATATACCTTCTCTCAGGAAGACCCGGTCAGACTCGGAATCCCGGTTTACAAGACATTTCGACAATGGTAAAACAAGACCAGCAAGACCGCCCGATGCGCTGACAATCCCGATAGGCATGGCATGAACCTACTAAATTCATAGATCAAAAGTCTCTTACTGACCATGAGCCAAAAAGGAGCATAAAATATGATGGCACCCATGTAAACATGGCAAGTTATATTACAGATTCAAACATGGCAGAAACAGAATTATGAAGGCATGTTGGTGAGCTTGAACCACTCACCACAGAGCAATACATGGCATGGCAAGGCACCCAACAGTAAGAAGACATATTTGTGAAGCTAATCTTGGTAATAGCAAGGTCATAGGGTGCATGGAACACTAGGAAGAATCATGATAACAACTGAACTTAATGTTAACAGGCTGACAGCAACATTATCAAGCAACTTTGGAGCAAGATATGAACAAGCTACAGAAAGCTATAATTGCAACCATGGGCATGAATAGATAGAGCATGACATGTAGAACAAAACATATTTAGTGAACATCTCCAGATTATGTATAGAATGATTAGTAGCAGCAGGTTTACATAGCATCACGAAATAACAGATTCAGCCTAGCAAAACAGCAACAACAAGTACCCTGCTTAACAACCTCGATTCACTCACCACAAGTCATTGCATGACAAGATAAGCATAGCATCAGCAAGAAGACATGTTTATGAAGCAAACCAAGGCAAGAACAAGTTCATAGCATGCAAGGATCAACTACAACAACCTTGGCAAAATTGAATAACATGTAAACAATCTGCCAGGAAATATTTTGAAGCAAAAGTAGAGCACGAAAAGGACATGCTAGACTACTCCATAATTGCAACCAGGGGCATGAATGGATAGACAATAACCATATGTTCAAAACATCCTTACTGAAGTATCTCAAAATAAGCATGGATCTCTCTGTACCATCATGTTTACATGGCATGAAAACAACAGCAGAACAGGGACTAAAACAGCAACATCATGATGCCTAGTTTGCATGCTTGTGCTAGTCACCACATTGATCACAAAAATATATGGATGGCACCACTGTAAAGAAGACATGGCATAGTTCAAAACACATGTAGACATAAACCTCATAGGATGCACACATCAAACATGGCAAAAATGACAAAAGGGCAAGTTCTGTTAACAGACAGTAGACAACATTATGAAGCACTCTTGCAACGATGATTCAGGCATCAAGATGAGCTCAAATAAACATTATTCAATGGAATGAAATGAAGTACTCGTTGAGACGAACAATTTGACATATTACACGCACAAAACGGAGCTACGGATGCAGAGATACAGTGCGATGAACATGGCATGATAATGTCAAAATATTTCGGGACTTAGTCATTTCCAGGGAAAACACATGTGAGGTCATATAGAATACTACACCCAGGGCGACGGGTAGGCAGGGGGAGAGATGGGATGGAGCTGGGCTCACCATGGGCCAAGCCCAGGACGGCGGGGCGGGCAAGTGGGCCGGCAGGCGAGGCCGTGGCCCACGTGGCCGGGTCAACGCGGGAGGAAGGAGGCGAGGGGGCCGGATCGGGCTCCTCCCGATCCGCTGCGGCGACGGGCGCAGCGCGGGTCCGGCGAAGCGGCGGAGGAGCTCCGGCGAGGAGCTCCTGGGCGGCGCGGCCGGGACG
>NC_041385.1:780150150-780157255 GCF_002162155.2 Triticum dicoccoides
CGGGGCGCAGCACCGGCGGGGCGCGCCGGCGGCGGGGGCGAAGGGGCTGCGCACGGGGCGCGGGCGGCGGCGACGCGCGGGCCTGCGCGGGCCCGCGATGGGCTCCGCGGGACGCGGCGGCGGGGGCGGCGCGGGAGACCACGCGGCGGCCTCTGATTGGCTGGGCGCAGCGGCGCGGACGTGTCCGGCCGGGGGCGGACGCGTCCGGCGGCGGAGAGGGAAAAGTTAGGGTTAGGGGGATTTTCATCCACGAATTTGGACGGGAGGCACATATTTATATATTTTGGGAGCTAGGAGAGTCCAAATGAGGCACGGTTTTCGGCCACGCGATCGTGATCGAACGACCGAGAGCATGGCGGGGAGGTTGCTGGGTTTTGGGCCAGTTTGGAAGGGGTGTTGGGCTGCAAAGAGAAGGGGGGTTTCGAGCTACGCGGTTAACCGTTGGAGTATCAAACGAACTCCAAATGGCACGAAACTTGACAGGCGGTCTACCGGTGCTATACCAAGCCTGCTTGGAAAACCTCGGGCCATTCCGAGAAAGTTTAACACCCGCTCACAGCGAGAGACAAAAGGGGAACGCCGGAGGGCATAGGAGTGCCGGATCGCAAAACGGACAACGGGGAAAAGCTCGGATGCCTGAAACGAACACGTATGCAAAATGAAATGCACATGATGACATGGAAAAATGCAACACGCAAGCAAATGACATGGCAACCACGGCGAATAACTGAATGACATCTGGCGCATCGAATCCTGGGTGTTACAACACTCCTCCACTAACAAGAGATCTCGTCCCGAGATCTTAGGACCGAGACGGAAGGGAAAAAGGGATGAGGTGAAACAAGAACTCAAGAGAAGAAGCAAAGAATCGAGAGCACTCGAGAAGAAGAGAGGAACGGCGAGAATGACGAGAATCAAATGCTCCTGGAAACACGATAGACTCTGAAAACGCTCCGGTTAGAATGAGATAAGAAACGAATAAGACTGAAAAGGATTTAGACAGAACTCTAACTGAACATGGAAAGAATAGAACATGAACTTCACAAGATGGAATGACACTGTCGAGATAAACATGCAAAGCCCCCGGGAGAATTGAAAGAAAAAGCACCTCGGGAAGCAATAAGGAGAAGATACTTGAGCTCTTTCAACAAAATCTTGATGAACTCTTGAAGAATGAATTAAATCATGAAGAACAACCATGAAGAACTCCGGTAACGAAAGGATGACGAGATAAAATTGAAGGATGAAAAATAAATAAGATAAAAGCCTTGCGATGCTTTAGATGGAGGTACCGACGAAATGGCCGAGGAAATAGAACTCCGGAAAAGAAAAAATGAAAACACTTGAAACTAGAATTTATTCCTCACGAACAAACTCCAAAGGAAGGGATTACTCACTTGGATGAAATAAGGATAAGATTTATTGTATGCTTCTCCTTCATCAAATTTAATTGATGACAAGCAATGGATTTTGCATACTACTTATTCTCGTTGAAAAAGGATTAAGGGGAACATAGCACAAAACTTGAGAAAGTCTTCATGAACCACCGGTAGGATTGGAAAGAACGAATGGATTAAAATGATAATCAAAGAAAAAGAATCTTGACCGAACCACCGTAAGAATTCAGAAATGACTGACGAAAGAGAATGAATCACCGGGAAGAATTTAGAAGGACCAAATATGCTCGAGGGGATTTAGATGCACAAGAACGAAGAGATAACAAGCTGATTAAAGAACACTTGAACGAAGCACCGCGATAACTGGATAACGGTAGCTGAAATGTGAGGATGGAGAATTCTTGTGGAACGATGGCCTCCGATGAAAAGAAACGGGAAAGCAACTTCTGAAATACTCCGGATGGATGAAAAGAACTTCTAACAAACGGAATAATTTGCGAGGATAACATGAAGCTAGAACTCGATACTTCGGGAGGACGGACAAGGTTTAGAGGAAAAACTCTTCTTCGGTCTTCAAATGACGACGAGAAACACCACCAAAATTACTGAGATACTCTGGTAGTATGAAAAGCAGAGAGGTTGAGCCAGCAATGAAATGATTTGAAATTGATCTTGGAAAAACATCAGACTGATGAAATTCATTCTTACGTCACGCTTTGAAAAGAATTTGAGAATAACTCCGGGAATATTTAGAAGAGTCGGGTAAGATCCTGGGAAAAGACCTGTGGGTTAGGGCCCACTGAAGAGATAACACCGTTGAAAAGGATTGTTGGACAAATAGATGATGCACCGGAACAATTGAAATATTTGAATGAGGTGACAACCTCGAATTAATTCGAACACAGACGAATCTCCAGAGATGTCTTGAGCACTCCGGAAGGATAAACTGGCGAGAGGCGAAAGAGCAGGGAAAACACTTGAGCCGAGGAAAAGAATATAATCACTACCAAAAATTAGAATTGAATCCACCGGAGAGGAAAAAGAGATGAAGAATGTCCACCGAGACGAGAATTCACCAGTTGAAATGATTGAGGGAAGACTGAAGAGGCTCCACACGAATGAAAATTGATGGTCGAAACAGACTCAGTCTCCGGGAAGAAGAGGGTGGGAGGGCGGGAAAACAAAGGTAACTTGGAAGGGAGAACCAACGAATATCTTGAAGAGGAAACACCGGTTGAAATAATTGAGGAAAGAAAGCAAAGACTCACACGAGTAGGATGGATACTCGATTACGGACTCCGGCTCCAAGGAGAAAAGGGGAGGGCGGGTGGGAAAAGAAAAACCACTAAGGATTGAACGCAAAGATGAAGAGGCTTGAGTCAACTTGACGAGAAATGCACCGGATCAAAAGAGCTGAGAACCAACGATCGGAAAACCAACTGCGTGATCCTAAAGAAAAATTTGAAGGGGAAGAGAAGTAATTCAAAACACCTACGTCAAGATTTCTCACCAGAGCGACGAAGGGGCTGAGGAGTAAAAAGAATTCCTACTCTCCGATATAACTAAACTCCGAAAACAGTTTTCTTCTAGACTCAACATCGGCCATACTACACGATCAATCAAGGGGGCTCCTAGGGTCGGTTGAGGCTCTGATACCAACTTGTCACGCCCAATATGCGATACTATCCTAAAGAGACTCGAAGGTCCCACCAAGGATAGAACCGCATATTGAAACGCTTTTGCAAGGTGGATATCATTACATCAACATTACATAATAGATGGGGATACATACATAAGGCATACAATGCCACACGAATACAACATCACAATACATTAGAGCATCATCCGACTACGGATGAAACACAAACAGAAACTCAAACGACATCCACCCTGCTAGCCCAGGCTGCCGACCTGGAACCTATCCCCTGATCGAAGAAGCAGAAGAAGAACTCAACGCAAGCAAGCATCGCTCTCGCGTCATGATCATCGCAACACCTGTACCTGCAACTGTTGTTGTAGTAATCTGTGAGCCACGAGGACTCAGCAATCCCATTACCATGGGTATCAAGACTAGCAAAGCTTAATGGGAAAGGAAGGGGTAAAGTGGTGAGGTTGCAACATCGACTAAGCATGATATGGTGGCTAACATACGCAAATAAGAGCGAGAAGAGAGCAAAAGGAATGGTCGTGAAGCTAGCAATAATCAAGAAGTGATCCTGAACTCCTACTTACATCAAACATAACCCAGAAACCGTGTTCACTTCCCGGACTCCGCCGAAAAGAGACCATCACGGCTACACACGCGGTTGATGCGTTTTAATTCGGATCTGGTGTCAAGTTATCTACAACCGGACATTAACAAATTCCCATCTGCCTATAACTGCAGGCACGGCTTTCGAAAGATTATACACTGCAGGGGTGTCCCAACTTAGCCCATGATAAGCTCTCGCGATCAACGAAGGATATACCTTCTCTCAGGAAGACCCGATCAGACTCCGAATCCCGGTTTACAAGACATTTCGACAATGGTAAAACAAGACCAGCAAGACCGCCCGATGCGCCGACAATCCCGATAGGAGCTGCACATATCTTGTTCTCAGGGCAACACCGGATAAGCTAAGCATACAGGTACCAATGTAACCCAAGTTGCCAAGGGATGGTCCCCAACGGTGCTCTAGTTTGGACCAACACTTAGACAAGCATTGGCCCGGGGGGGCTGTAATAAAGATGACCCTTGGGTTAATTACTCCCAAGGGAAATATAGGTGGTGGTGAGGCAAATGGTAAAACCAAGGTTGGGCCTTGCTGGAGGAGTTTTATTCAAAGCGAACTGTCGAGGGGGTCCCATAAATCACCCGACCGCGTAAGGAACCTAAAATCCGGGAACATAACACCGGTATGACGGAAACTAGGGCAGCAAGAGTGGAACAAAACACCAGACATAAGGCCGAGCCTTCCACCTTTTACCAAATATGTAGATGCATTAATTTAATAAGAGATATTGTGATATCCCAACATAAACCTGTCCACCATGGAGCAATCTTCAACTTCACCTGCAACTAGCAACGCTATAAGAGGGGCTGAGCAAAGCGGTAACATAGCCAAGCAACAGTTTGCTAGGAAGGGTGTCAAATGTTAGAGGTTCATGGCAATTTGGGATGGCTTGATAAACAGGTGATAGGTAGCGCAGCATAGCGATAGAACGAAGCAACTAGCATAGCAATGATAGTAGTGAGATCTAGGGTAGCGGTCATCTTTCCTGAAATCCCGCAAGGAAGAAGAACGAGTCCATGAAGAAGATGAACGGATGAAGCCGAACCAAGCGTAGACGAACGAATCCTCACGATCGCAACGAAACGGGAACTATCGGGAAGAAGCACACAACATAGTAAACACACCACACATGAACATGACATGATGCACAAACGAGTATGATGCAAGACAAGACTACATGAAGCTACTCATGGCAAGAGATGATGCAAACAAGAGCAACACCCCAAGGCAAGTTTGAATGAGGCCGGGAACAACATATAACAATTCCAGTAAGTCCTCATATGCAAATTTCGAAATTGGTCCAGATCTGAATAAACCTTATGTTCAAGTTGTTAAACAGCAAGTTAAGATGCACAAAGATGATCTACACGAGATTCTAGTCAAGTTACATATAAAGTTCATTTAGTTCGGAGCTACGGCCTAGAAGATATGAGCAAAACAAGTTAAACATGGCATTGATGCAAAATGCACCCAAACATCAAGCAAACACCTCAAAACAAGGATGCAACATGATAATATGAAACTACATGCAAAAACAAGCAAGTTTCATATAGAGCACACTCAAAACGGAGCAACGGTGACACACACACACACGATACAAGTCATAACAACAATCTGCCCAAAACAGGAACTAGGCATCTTGCAAGCATCAAAACAATATGCTACAGGAACTCAACAAGAAAACAAAAAGGCATGGGCATGATGTAAAGGTAAAGCATAACAAAACATGAACACTGAGCTATCTCTAGAAATCACTAGAACATGCTCAAACACACATGGCAAGATAGCAAATAATATCAGTTTCAGACTTTGCAGAAATTAACATGAGGTTGCAATGTTTAGAGCTATCAAACAACATGTTACAGGAACTTATCATGGCAAACAAAGGCATGGCATGAACCTACTAAATTCATAGATCAAAAGTCTCTTACTGACCATGAGCCAAAAAGGAGCATAAAATATGATGGCACCCATGTAAACATGGCAAGTTATATTACAGATTCAAACATGGCAGAAACAGAATTATGAAGGCATGTTGGTGAGCTTGAACCACTAACCACAGAGCAATACATGGCATGGAAAGGCACCCAACAGTAAGAAGACATATTTGTGAAGCTAAGAATGGCAATAGCAAGGTCATAGGGTGCATGGAACACTAGAAATAATCATGATAACAACTGAACTTAATGTTAACAGGCTGACAGCAACATTATCAAGCAAATTTGGAGAAAGATATGAACAAGCTACAGCAAGCTATAATTGCAACCAGCGGCATGAATAGACAGAGCATGACATGTAGAACAAAATATATTTAGTGAACATCTCCAGATTATGTATAGAATGATTAGTAGCAGCAGGTTTACATAGCATCACGAAATAACAGATTCAGCCTAGCAAAATAGCAACATCAAGTACCCTACTTAACAAGCTCGATTCACTCACCACAAGTCATTGCATGACAATATAAGCATAGCATCAGCAAGAAGACATGTTTATGAAACAAACCAAGGCAAGAACAAGTTCATAGCATGCAAGGATCAACTACAACTACCTTGGCAAAATTGAATAACATGTAAACAATCTGCCAGGAAACATTTTGAAGCAAAAGTAGAGCACGAAAATGACATGATAGACTACTCCATAATTGTAACCAGGGGCATGAATGGATAGACAATAACTATGTTTTCAAAACATCCTTACTGAAGTATCTCAAAATAAGCATGGATCTCTCTGTAGCATCATGTTTACATGGCATGAAAACAACAGCAGAACAGGGACTAAAACAGCAACATCACGATGCCTAGTTTGCATGCTTGTGCTAGTCACCACATTGATCACAAAAATACATGGATGGCACCACTGTAAAGAAGACATGGCATAGTTCAAAACACATGTACACATCAACCTCATAGGATGCACACATCAAACATGGCAAAAATGACAAAAGAGCAAGTTTTGTTAACAGACAGCAGACAACATTATGAAGCACTCTTGCAACGATGATTCAGGCATCAAGATGAGCTCAAATAAACATGATGCAATGGAATGAAATGAAGTACTCGTTGAGTACGAACAATTTGACATATTACACGCGCAAAACGGAGCTACGGATGCAGAGATACAGTGCGATGAACATGGCATGATAATGTCAAAATATTTCGGGAGTTGGTCATTTCCAGGGAAAACACATGTGAGCGTCATATAGAATACTACGCCCAGGGCGACGGGTAGGCAGGGGGAGAGATGGGATGGAGCTGGGCTCACCATGGGCCAAGCCCAGGACGGCGGGGCGGGCAAGTGGGCCGGCAGGCGAGGCCGTGGCCCACGTGGTCGGGTCAACGCGGGAGGAAGCAGGCGAGGGGGCCGGATCGGGCTCCTCCCGATCCGATGCGGCGACGGGCGCAGCACGGGTCCGGCGAGGCGGCGGCGGAGCTC
>NC_041385.1:780157955-780188715 GCF_002162155.2 Triticum dicoccoides
GGGGCGCGGGCGGTGGCCACGCGCGGGCCTGCGCGGGCCCGCGATGGGCTCTGCGGGCCACGGCGGCGGGGGCGGCCTCTGATTGGCTGGGCACGGCGGCGCGGACGTGTCCGGCCGGGGGCGGACGCGTCCGGCGGCAGAGAGGGAAAAGTTAGGTTAGGGGGGATTTTCATCCGCGAATTTGGACGGGAGGCACATATTTATAGATTCTGGGAGCTACGAGAGTCCAAATGAGGCACGGTTTTTGGCCACGCGATCGTGATCGAGAAACCGAGAGCATGGAGGGGAGTTTGCTGGGTTTTGGGCCAGTTTGGAAGGGGTGTTGGGATGCAAAGAGAAGGGGGGTTTCGGGCTACGCTTTTAACCGTTGGAGTATCAAACGAACTCCAAATGGCACGAAACTTGACAGGCGGTCTACCGGTGCTATACCAAGGACGCTTGGCAAACCTCGGGCCATTCCGAGAAACTTTAACACCTGCTCACAACGAGTGACAAAAGGGGAACGCCGGAGGGCATAGGAGTGTCGGATCGCGAAACGGACAACGGGGAAAAGCTCGGATTCCTGAAACGAACACGTATGCAAAATGAAATGCACATGATGACATTGAAAAATGCAACACGCAAGCAAATGACATGGCAACGACGACGAATAACTGAAAGACATCTGGCGCATCGAATCCGGGGCGTTGCAGGAGCCAAAGAATATTTGAAGGTATTACCAGCCAAGTTGTCAATTCAACCACACCTAAAGATTAATTATATACAGCAAAGTGATTAGTAGCATAGTAATATGATAGCTTTGATGATAGCAGCAGTAGCAACAGTAATGGTAACAGTGATAGCAGTGATTTTTTAGCAGTAACGATAGCAGTAGCAACATTAATAACTTAGCAAGAACAATATAAGGTAAATTCGTAGGCAATGGATCGTTGACTCGTTGGATGATATTCATCATGAGACAGTTATAAACCTAGGGCGATACGACACTAGCTCCAATTCATAAATATAATATAGGCATGTGTTCCGTAAATAGTCATACATGCTTATGGAAATAACTGGCATGACATCTTTTGTCCTACCCTCCCGTGGCAGCCGGGTCCTATTGGAAACTAAGGGATATTAAGGCCTCCTTTTAATAGAGGATCGGAAGAAACCATTAACACATGGTGAATGCATGAAGTCCTAAAACTACGGTCATCACCGGGAGTGGTCCCGGTTGTTGTCACTCCGGGGTTGCCGGATCATAACACGTAGTAGGTGACTATAATTTGCAAGATCGGATCTAGAACATGGATATAATGGTGATAACATAAACGGTTCAGATCTGAAATCATGTCATCCGGGCCCAAAGTGACAAGCATTAAGCATGGTAAAGTCATAGCAACATCAATCTCAGAACGTAGTGGATACTAGGGATCAGGCCCTAACAAAATTAATTTGATTACATGATGAATCTCATCCAACTCCTCATCGACCAGCGAACCTACAAAAGAATTATTCACTCCCAGTGGGGAGCATCATGGAATTGGCAATGGAGATGTGTTGGTGATGACGAAGATCGAAGATCCCCCTCTCTGGAGCCCCAAACGGACTCCAGATCTGGTCTCCCGATGAAGAACAGGAGACAGCGACGGCTCCGTCTCGTGAAGCATGACAAATCCTTCTCGCTGATTTTTTTTCCTGGAATAATGTGATTTTATAGCGTCAATTTCAGGGTCAGCGGGGCCACTAGGTGGGCAGCACCCACCGAGGCGCGCTTGAGGGGCAGGCGCGCCCTGGTGGGTTGTTCCCACCTAGGTGCCCCCCACGTGTATCTCTTGGCTCCAAAAATTCTCTTTATTGATATAAAAAATCCTCGCAAAGTTTCGTTCCATTCCGAGAACTTATATTTCTGCACAAAAACAACACCATGGTAGTTCTGCTGAAAACAACGTCAGTCCAGAGTTAGTTTCATTCAAATCATGCAAATTAGAGTCCAAAACAAGAGGAAAAGATTAGGAAAAGTAGATACATTGGAGACGTATCAACTCCCCCAAGCGTAAACATTTGCTTGTCCTCAAGCAATTCCGTTGATAAACTGAAAGTGAAAAAAAAAACTTTTACAAACTTTTTTACTCTTGTATCAAAAATAAGCTTAAACAGTACCCATGTTTTTAGCAAACATTATAACTAACCATGTTGACAATAACTCTTAAAAATTATATTAACTCATATCAATGACATAATCAACTAGAGAGCAATAATAAGATATCTCAAACAACAACACATTGTCAAAACAACCATGATACAATATGACAATAGTGGTATCTCGCTAGCCCTTTCTGAGACCGCAAAACATAAATGCAGAGCACCCCCAAAGTTCAAGCAATGACTAAACATTGTAATTCATGGTAGAAAAGATCCAGTCATGATGCACCCAACATTAGCTATACACAATGCATCAACATGACAGCAGTGCTCTCAGGTTCTCGCGCTTATTTGAGAAGGTGATGATACAACATAAAAGTAAATAGATAGTTCCTTCACAGAGGGAAGTAGTGATTTGCAGAGGTGCCAGAGCTCAAGTTTTTAAAGCAGAGGTAAATGAAATTTTAAGACATGCACCCTTCTCATTTACTGCATGACCATCAGTTATCAATATGTTCCATGCTAAACACGCTAGTGATGGTTCCCAAGAGGAAATGCAAAGGTTATGACTCCATTGGGAGTTTTTGTTTAATTATTTGTAAGCTCTTTTCTTTCTGCAGTTTGGGACTGGGCATCCCTATTACCGCCCTTTTCTCGTGCGATGGCGAGTGCATAAACACTCGACCTAAGAATAACCCGCTTAGCATGGAATATACCGACTACTTCCTGTCATTCCATGAACGATCCAGGCACACAAAAAAGATATTTATTTGAAGTTTTTAGAGATGGCACATGCAAATTTACTTAGAACGACAGGGTAATACCGCATATAGGTAGGTATGGTGGACTCATATGGAATAACTTGGATTTCAGGTTTTTGATGTACAAGCAGAGTTCCCACTTAGTACAGGCAAAGGCTAGAAATAGGTTGAGAAGCGGCCAGCTAGAGATTAACAAGGGTCATGAACATGCATTATGCATAAGTAACATTGGATACTAGCATGAGTAGGATATGAACACCATGAACATAAATATCATAGAGTCTATGTTGATTTTGATTCAACTACATGCATGAACATGTGCCAAGTCAAGCTACTCGAACATTCAAGGGAGGATATCATATCATCATAATACATCACAATCATTTTAATGCAATGTTGATATCCAAGGTAAATCATTATCCACTCCTAGCTACTTATGTATGGTATGAGAAACTATAATCTCTAATTGTCATTGCAAACATGATTGATCATAATAGGCTGAATCATGGATACTATGTCAAACATATTTACAAAAATAGAACAAGTCGATTTCATACCCGTTTCTCTCTACCACAGCTAGTTCATCTAATATCATCATTATTGCCTTTCACTTGCACGACCGAACGATTTGAAAATAATAATAGTGCAAGAGTGCCGTGGACGAAGCTGGAATCTGCAAACATTTTATTCAAAAGGAGAAGACAAGGTAATATCGACTCTTTATTAGATCAATAATGCAAATGAGAGACACTCAACATTTTCATCATGGTCTTCTCCTCGGTATGACTCAATAAAAAGAAAAGAAATTCAGAGAAACACACCGAAATAATTTTGGAGTTTTTGGTTTTTCATAAACAAGCAAATGAAAGAGAAAAGCAAAAACGAGAAAAACTATTTGCACGGGAAAGCTCCGAACAAGAAAAAGAAGAATAATGAAATCCTTTTGGGTTTTCTTTTTTAGTACTAAAATAATTTAAACTAGGAAGAAAAATCAAAAAGAAGCAAGAAGCATATTTTTGTTTTTTCTCAAAGTTTTTGAAACACACAAGAAGAAAGCGAAAAAATAAATTTAACATGGATGATACAATAAAAAAGTGTGGACACCGACAACAGAAATGAAATTTGTGAACATGAATGTAATATCGGTGGAATACGTACTCCCCCAAGCTTAGGCTTTTGGCCTAACTTGGTAATCACCAGTCATAGAAGCCATGAGGTCCAATGTTAAAGTGTTGGGGAGCAGGCACCATAGGGTCCCACTTTTGAGGCTCCGCCTGTGCCGCAGCCAGGTTGTTCTGGTAAGCAACAATGTCCTCAGGAAAAATCATGTATCCGCCCCTGGGAACATGATCAAACAAAGCAGGTGCAGGCAAGGGAATAATATCACGAGTTTCCACACTGAAAAACTAAGTTGTAAGGCAAATCAATATTAGGGTAGTCGGCAGCAATAAACTGGTGGTCCTTCATAGCTGCTCTATCTAGGTAAACCTTGGACAAGGGGTGATCATGCTGGCATATCTGCACATTGAAGTGAGTCGCCAAGCGAGTATCGTAAATGCCCCCATGTATTTTACCCATGAATCTGTTAAGGTGAAGGCGACGTGCCACAGTAGCTCCCAAGCTATGAGTGTTGTTGCCATAAAGTGCGCGACGCAAAACAACAAAGTCTGGGGCGCTAAGTGAACCCACCTTCTCTGTCGCTAGCAAGCACTTTGCAATAAATAGGGCAAAATAATGCATGGTAGGAAACTGCAAGCTAACGACAGTGGTGCCCGATACTCCTCTCTCATCCCCCACTGTCAGAGTATGATACAAACCGTCAAACTCTGAGGGCTTAGGCTCTACCAAATCCCCATCGGAAGGAAGCATGCATATATCACAAAATTCAGTAAGTGGTATCTGGTGGTTTTAGCATATAAATTAAATGACACCTCAGGGGGATTATTCCTAGAATGAAAATGAAAGTTTTGCACAAAGAAGTTTGTGAGGAGGTGATACTGTTCCCATTCAGCTGCGATGAAGTCGGTGAGGCCGGCATTAGCAGCATATTGGGTGAATTCTTGAAGGATTCCGGCCTCTTCCATGAACACATTATGCGGCCACTCGCACGGCCGTAGCTCCGCCAACCTCGGGGTATGGAGATCATTATCAGATGACTGCCCAATAAACCCTTTGGAGTTTTTATTGGAAGCAAACTTCCTAAAGAAACCATCCTTTTCCTATGAACAAAATTCTGAAATTTTTAGTCCACAAAATTTTTCTCAACAAAACTTCACAAAAATAATAGCAACTACTCATAGGGATGTATAGAGGCCATAGCAAGCATTCAAACTACTTCTAAGAATTCAACATGCAAGCTCATCTACAGCAGCACCAAGAGTAGCTAATTATTCTAAATACAGACCACTAAAATAAAAACTAATTGGACACATGGAGAAGTCACATACCAAGCAACAAATCCCAGAAACAGTTTCAGAAACGGAGCTTCGAGCAAAGAGATCAAAATCTGCGGTTTGGGAGCAAGAACACGAGAGAGTGATAGTGATTTTTTTCTGCGTGAATGGGGTGATGTGGGAAGAAGAAGTAAGTGAGGGGGCCCACGTGGGGACCACAACCAACCAGGGCGCGCCTGGGGGTTCTGGCGCGCCCAGGTGGATTTTTCCCACCTGGTGCACCTCCCTCTGATATTATTTGCACCAGAAATTTAGAAATATTCAGAAAAATAACCGTATCAATTTTTCAGAGCATTCTGAGAACTTTTATTTTTGGGTCATTTTTTATTGCACGAAAAACTCAGAAAACAGAAAAAGCATGGCATTTTATTTTATTTAACAAAGAAAAACATAAAACAAAAGGTAGGGACAGAAGGTAGTGCTCACTAAATTCATCAAGTTCATACCTCTCAAAAATGATCCATTAATAAGGTTGATCAAGTCTTATTAACAACCACTTTCGATTAGCATGAAACCGAAGAACTTTCGTAAATCACTAAGTTACCTCAATGGGGATATGAATGTCCCCAATAATAAGCATTTCATATTTCTTTTAAACAGTAGGTAGAGGTAGTTGAAAACTTCCAATAGTGATTGTCGGAGATTTTTCAATAATGTTAATACCATTCATTTGGAATTGTTTCTTTGGAAAGTGCATTGTATGCTCATTACCATTGATATGAAAGGTGATCTTGCTTTTATTACAATCAATAACAGCCCTTGCAGTATTCAAGAAGGGTCTACCAAGGATAATCGACATGTTGTCATCCTCGGGCATCTCAAGTATAACAAAGTCAGTTAAAATAGTAACATTAGCAACAACAACGGGCACATCCTCAGAAATACCGATAGGTATGGTAGTTGATTTATCAGCCATTTGCAAAGATATTTCAGTAGGTGTGAGTTTATTCAACTCAAGTCTTGTATATAAAGAGAAAGGCATAACACTAACACCGGCTCCCAAATCACATAAAGCAGTTTTCACACAGTTTCTTCTAATAGAGCAAGGTATAGTTAGTATTCCCCGATCTCCAAGTTTTTTAGGTACTCCATCTTTAAAAGTGTAATTAGCAAGCATAGTGGAGATTTCAGCTTCCGGTATTTTTCTCTTATTGGTGATGATGTCTTTCATATACTTTGCATAAGAAGGCATTTTTAAGATATCAGTTAAGTGAGTTCGCAGAAAGACAGGCCTCGGCATTTCAGCAAAGCATTCAAATTCTTCATCATCTTTCTTTTTAGTTGACTTAGGTGGAAAGGGCATAGGCTTTTGAACCCATGGTTCTCTTTCCTTACCGTGTTTTCTAGCAACAAAGTCTCTTTTATCATATCTTTTATTCTTAGGTTGTGGGTTATCAAGATCAACAGTTGGTTCTATCTCAACATCATTATCCGGTTCTTTATAATTTGTTTGAGTGTCTTTATGAAGCTCATCATTATCTTTTTCATTATCAGAAGGTGAGTGTTCATTACCAGATTGAGTTTCAGCATCAGAGATAGAAACTTCATTATCTTTATCAGGAGGTTTTTCTATTTCAGGTTCACTAGAGGCAGGCAAAGTCCTATTATTTTTCTTCTTGTTTTTCTTTTTAGAAGGACTAGGTGCACAGTGTTAATTCTTTGAGAGTCTTGTTCAATTCTCTTTGGGTGTCCCTCAGGATAAAGTGGTTCCTGAGTCATTTTACATCCTCTAGTTCCTACTCTAACAACAAAGTCACTTATATTATTGTTCATTTCATCAAGTAACTCTCTTCGAGATTTAGGAAATTGTTCTAATTGAGTTTGAACAATAGAGGCATGCTTTCCTACATCTCTAACATCATTTGAGATTCTAAATAACAAGATACTTAAGCGAGCAATCATATCAGAGTTGCATTTCAGTTGTTTCATAACATTTGCATTGAAGTGATCTTGCTTTCTAATGTAATTATCAAACTCATAAAGGCATTGACTAGGATGTTTATTACGCGGATCATCACTATCATTGAATTTCATTAAAGATTTTACCTCTACTACCTTAGGTGGTGGTGGTGCTTCAAGCCCATGTATTTCTTCGATAGGTGGTAAATTTTTAACATCCTCGGCCTTAATACCGTTTTCCTTCATAGATTTCTTTGCCTCTTGCATATCTTCAGGACTGAGATATAAGATACCCCTCTTCTTCGGAGTGGGTTTAATAGGTGTTTCAGGAGGATTCCAATCATAATAATTTTTCAATATGTTATTCAATAATTCTTCAGCTTGCCCAATAGTTCGTTCCCTGAAAACACAACCAGCACAACTATCTAGGAAATCCCTAGAAGCATCAGTTAGTCCATTATAGAAGATATCAAGTATTTCATTTTTCTTAAGAGGATGATCAAGCAAAGCATTAAGCAATTGGAGAACCCTCCCCCAAGCTTGTGGGAGACTCTCTTCTTCAATTTGCACAAAGTTAAATATTTCATGCAAGGCTTCTTGTTTCTTATGAGTAGGGAAATATTTTTCAGAGAAGTAATAGATCATATCCTGGGGGCTACGCACACAACCAGGAGAAAGAGTATTGTGCCAAGCTTTAGCATCACCCTTTAATGAGAACGGAAATTACTTGAGAATATAGTAATAGCGAGTCTTCTCATCATGAGCAAAAAGGGTGGCTATATCATTCAAATTAGTAAGGTGTGCCATAGCAGTTTCAGTTTCATAGCCATGAAAAGTATCAGATTCAACCAAAGTGATTAACTCTGGGTCGACAGAGAATTCATAATCCTTATCTTCAATAAAAATAGGTGAAGTAGCAAACTCAGGATCACATTTCATTTTAGCATTCAGAGATCTTTCTTTATACTTGCATAATAATTTCTCTAGATCATCTCTATCCTTACAAGCAAGAATATCTCTAGTTGCCTCCTCACCCATAGTATAACCTTCCGGTACCTTTGGCAATTCATATCTAGGAGGACTAGTTCTAGTGGGTGTTTCAAGATTTCAGTTTCAAGTTCATCATCAGACTCAACAATATCATGTTGTCATACTCTAACAATTTGTTTATCAAGAAATTCACCTAGTGGCACATCATCATCAAGCAAGGTATTAGCATCATCATGAGTAGTATTCATAGCAGAAGTAGCATCATCAATAACTTGCAACATACCAGAATTAATAGCTTGTTGTGTGGTGTTGCAAGTTTACTTATAACAGAAGGTGAATCTAAAGCGGAGCTGGATGGCAGTTCCTTACCTCCCCTCGTCTTTGAGGAAAAAGAATCTTAGTCTTAGCATCCTTCGGATTCTTCATAGTGATAATATGATAATAATCCCAAGTGACTCAACAAATATAGCTATGCTCCTCGGCAACGCCGCCAGAAAAAGATCTTGATAACCCACAAGTATAGGGATCACAACAGTTTTTGAGGGTAGAGTACTCAACCCAAATTTATAGATTTGACACAAGGGGAGCCAAAGAATATTGGAAGATATTAGCAGCTGAGTTGTCAATTCAACCACACCTGGAGATTAATTATCTGCAGCAAAGTGATTAGGACCACAATAATATGATAGTTTTGATGATAGCAATAGTAGCAACGGTAGTGTAACAGTGATATCAGTGATTTTGTAGCAGTAATGATAGCAGTAGTAACTTAGCAAGAACAATATAAGGTAAATTCGTAGGCATTGGATCGGTGACTCGTTGGATGATATTCATCATGAGACAGTTATAACTTAGGGTGATACGACACTAGCTCCAGTTCATAAATATAATGTAGGCATGTATACCGTAAATAATCATACATGCTTATGGAAAGAACTTGCATGACATCTTTTGTCCTATCCTCCCATGGCAGTGGGGTCCTATTAGAAACTAAGGGATATTAAGGCTTCCTTTTAATAGAGAGACGGAACAAAGCATTAACACACGGTGAATACATGAACTCCTCAAACTACGGTCATCACTTGGAGTGATCCCGATTGTTGTCACTCTGGGGTTGCCGGATCATAACAGGTAGTAGGTGACTATAACTTGCAAGATCGGATCTAGAACATGGATATAATGGTGATAACATAAACGGTTCAGATCTAAAATCATGGCACCCGGGCCCAAAGTGATAAGTATTAAGCATGGCAAAGTCATAGCAACATCAATCTTAGAACATAGTGGATACTAGGGATCAAGCCCTAACAAAACTAACTCGATTACATGATGAATCTCATCCAACTCCTCACCGACCGGCAAGCCTACGAAGGAATTACACACTCCCGGTGGGGAGCATCATGGAATTGGCGATGTAGATGTGTTGGTGATGACGAAGATCGAAGATCCTGCTCCTCGGAGCCCCAAACGGACTCCAGATCTGTCATGCCGATGAAGAACAGGAGACAACGGCGGCTTCGTCTCATGAAACGCGACAATTCCTTCTTCCTGATTTTTCTGAAATAATGTGATTTTATAACATCGGTTTCAGGATCAGCGGGGCCACCAGGTGGGCAGCACCCACCTGAGCGCGCCTGGGGGGAGCGGGGCAGGCGCGCTCTGGTGGGTTGTGCCCACCCAGGTGCCCCCCACAGGTATCTCTTGGCTCCAAAAATTCTCTTTATTGATATAAAAAATCCTCGCAAAGTTTCGTTCCATTCCGAAAACTTTTATTTTTCACAAAAACAATACCATGATAGTTCTGCTGAAAACAGCGTCAACACGGGGTTTGTTTCATTCAATTCATGTAAATTAGAGTCCAAATCAAAAAAAAGCGTTAGAAAAAGTAGATACGTTAAAGACGTATCAGGATGGTTCAGGGGTGGACGGTGCGCCGAGGCGGTCGTGGGAGCGTGGCCTGCCGCGGGCGGCGGAAGCAGCCGAAAGCGGGAGGTAGAAGAAGAAGATGATCCAGATCCAGCTCATCTTCTTCTCTTTGTGTTGGACGACAACTTCTTCTCTTTGTGTTCACGGTCCTGTGGCCTCAATGGTGGAGCTATCAAGGTTGTACAAGTGTCGGTTATGGGGGAACTCGATGACAGTTTTCATCCAGGCTCTAGGGTGGTGAGCGTAGCCATCGCCCGACGACTTGGCGCCCTTTCATCCCAGTGCGAGGGAGTAGGAGGCTTCTCAAGGCAATGGAGCTAGATGGCGTTATCGTTGTTGACGTCTTAGGTGTTGGCGATGACATGGCCTCCCATGTTTCTCGACATGGCTTCAGTCTTAGCTATGGTTGCTTGATCGCGGAAGAGAACACAGAAGACCCCAATCAGTTCTTCTTTCCTATCGATGTTGGCTTTTTGTTTACTAGTTTGTGTGACTGTTCCCCGGCATCATCGTATCCTGTCATTTATTTTTTGTCTGTGCTAGGTGATGTTGTCTAGTTTTGAATTACTGTAAGGGCTTTATTAATTTAAAGCCGAGCGGTGCCTGCCCTATGCACCGTCTTGCTAAAAGTTTAATAAGGAAGTGCTTTACTAAGTTGTCAGTTGTCACTCTTAATGGCAACGCTTGCGCAGGAGCCAGGAGATATTTTCAAACGAATGACCTTTTGTAGTTTTTAAGAGGGATTCATGAAAAGTATTGCATGCAGTATCTTCAGCCCAGTTAAAAAGGTGATGTCAGAATTTTTATCATGACAGATCGAGCATTTTTTATGATAAGTTATATTCACTGATGATAGCAAGTTTAGTTGGCAAGCACGACAAGTATGTCTCCAGTTATTTTTTGTCAAAAAATTGATGTGTTTACAAACTAAATTTATCCTCGTCACGCTAATATCAATTGCCATGATAAATGTTAGATTTCACATGTCAAAAAAATTGGCGTCAGATTTTTAGTGCTTCCTCAGTTCTGTTATGTGATTTTCTTTTTTTCAAAAAAGACCACATACGCTTTCGTATAGATAAAAAAAAAAGACCACCTGTAGATCGTATTGACAAAAAAGACTCCATGCACCGTGGCGACATGTCTAGCAGGAAAATGGACATGGTTGGCCCTGCTGCCACCAGCTCAGGCGGCACACTGCGACGTGGATGCTGCCGCCATAGAGTGCGGCGGCAGGCTCCATTTTCCGGCTGAGCTGTGCGTTTGTTTTATCTGATGAAGAGTTGATACTAGTACATGTGATCTGTTAGATTACCAGTCCGCAATGCAGTAATCCTGTCCGCGCTTGTTAGATTAATCACCTGGGGCTACAGGTTACACAATACATAATGATTTTTGCTGAATATGCCTCCTGAAATTTTATTTGTGGTACTAGCACTAGCCAGCCAGATTACGTTTAAGTACTCGTAGTTCACCGTGATTCAGGACACGACAAGGAGGGAGCCGGTCGATGGATGATCGACCACATCAGCACGTCACGTCCAAGAGCGCTAGCCAGCAGGAAAACAGAGTGTGCCGCCGTGCGCTGCGGAGGCAGCCTCCATGTCACAGTGCGCCGCCTGACGTGGTGGCGGCGGGGCCCACATTGTCCGCTTTCCGTTCCTCGCTCCACCGAAATCCTACACTGCTCGGGGTGCCGCCACGGGCTGTGACGGCATGTCCTGCCGTCTCCCACTGTGGCAGCACGTTCCACGTGTTGGCAGCCAGACCTATCGCCACGACGTGCGTGGTCTTTTCTGACAATACAGGCTGTAGGTGGTCTATTCTGTCAAAATGAATGCGTATGTGGTCCATTTTAATAAAAACTCTTCTTATGTAAGACGGTTTTACCAGCTAATCTAGCTTGCAAAAGCATCTTATACTGGACGGGGGACTATTTCCGTACACTTCACTGTCACACGCATCAGGGCTTTTAAAAAGGAAAAAGTCCAAAACAAACCTTGAAATTGTAGATGAAAACTAAATCAAACCCCGAACTTTGAATCCCGAAAATTGGAACTCTAACTTGTAATCCCTGTCTATTTTAGACCTTAGACCTGTTTGTCACACTGGGAATAAGAAAATCCCGGCCGGGATAACCTGCTACTAAGAATTTGGGCCAGCCCACTATAACACAACAAGAAATCGTGAACTTTAAAATATATTCGCGCATTTCTAAAAATTCGAAGTTAAAAAGTATTCATGTTTTTTATTTATCGCACAAATTCAATTCCTTTTATGTTTTTATTTTTTTCTGGAATTTCGAAATTCTATTCACATTTTTAAAAACCGTTTCTGATTTCAAAAACAATTCTAAAAATTGTTCAGAATTTCAACAGTTTTTCACATGCTATGAAAATGTTTAGGATTTTTAATAATTGTGTCACATTTTACAAATAATGTTTTTAGAATTTTATAAATAATGTTTTTAGAAAATGTTTCGGATTGTTGGGCCGTCCAACCAGACATGAAGCGAGCTTTTCTTTTCTGAAAGCTGAACAAATTTTTTAAGAGCGAACACTTTTTGAAATATAAACATTTTCTGACGCCCGGACATAATTTTAAACTGTGAATGTTTTTTGAAGAATTTACAAAATAGGAAGAAATATCGAAATCTGAACAAATTGTAAGAAAATATTTTGTGAAATCTAAAAAATATCACAAGTTTAAAATAATATTCAGACCAATTCAAACAAATGTTTGTACAATGTATAATAGTATTTCTGTGATTCAAAAAATGTAGCATTTCAATAATGTTCACGAGTTTCAAAAAAATGTGTTTGTGACGTTTTCAAACAAAAATGTGTGTACAATGTAAAAAAAATTGTTTGTGTGTTGTAAAAAATTGTGTCTTACACTTAAGAGAATATACTTAGCATGTGTTTGAAAAAAGTGTCTACAAATTCAAAAATGTTGAACTATGCAAAAGAGTGTTCGTTTAGTTTTATAAAATGTTTATTGTCACTAAAAAATGTAAACATGTATTTGGAAAAATATAACCATGTATTCAAAAAAATTGAAAACATTTAATTTCAAAATGTACATAATGTATTTGAAACTATTGAAAGTTTAATATTTTATGTGTGCGTTAAAAGTGAACATTGGGTACGAAGAAAAAATAGACATGTGTAAAAAAGAAAAAAGAAAACATAAAAAAACAAAGAAAACCCAGAGCAAGGCGCGCGCGGGAGCGACACCGCTAATGGGCCGGCCCAATTCAGCAAATACCGGTTAAGTCCTCTCAAGTTTTGAAAAGTCAATTATACTAGTGGTGTCACAACTTGCCATGAATGTGCACTCTGATGCTACAAGTTATGAGATACATCAAAGTGGTGAAGAAACTTGGCTCTATCGTACACATACGGTGCTTTTCTCGGTTTCGTACGAATCTAGCGCTGACTAAGCAAGCCAGCATGGCATGGGTCCCACTGGCAGCGACCAGAGGGTGCGGGCCGGCGCGTGTGGAGAGAGATTTTAGTAAAATCCCTTTGGAATTTTTAATTTTTTTGCAAAGAAGGCCCGCGTTGGCTGTACGTACAGAGGTGGCCAAATCCCTAACCCTCGTTCCCCATTTTGCAGAGCACGGTGGCAGCGTTCTTGTGCTTTGAGTAGGACGGCGCCGGTCTTCTCTGTCGAGCACGGCGGCGGCGGTATTTTGCTTTGAGCACCGCGGTGGCGGTCTTCTGCATCGAGCATGGCGGCGGCGGTCTTCTGCGTCGAGCACGGCGGCAGTCGTCTTCTGCATTGAGGACGGCGGCGAAGGTGGAGAAGTGAGCACAGCGACGAGCCATTGAACCTGAGGTTAGCTCACGCGGTCTCTCTCATCCTCTCTACTCTCTGACCCTCTCTGTCCTCTCTGACCCCTCTCTGTCGTGCAATTTTTGTCATGCATTACATTGTGGTGTTGATAATTACTCTTGATAACATAAACCTTATTGACTGAACAAGATGCTAGGACTTCTGGTTATGTCAAATGGATTAACAAACCATGGCAGGGGAGGGAAAGAAGTGTCGTAGCTGAATTAGCTAAGAAGAATGAGGTGCTGGAGAGATGAAGCTGGTGGAGATAGTTGGTGAGATAGAAGCAGAGAAGGAGAAGCACAAGATGGAGAAGAAGATGACTGGAAGGATGCATAGAGATCAGCTTCAATCTAGAGATAGGATGATTATGTTTGCTGTGTGCATGTACTTTGGATTAGTTGCAACCGTGTTCACAATCTTTGACAGGAAGTGATGTATCCAGTTCCTATTTAGAGAGGAGTTATGTGTACTGAAACATGTGAACAAAATGTAGTGTTTGGTATTTAAGAAGTGTGGTTTCATGTCAAATTCTTATCTAATTCTTGCAGTTGACAGTACTGTTTGTTGTCGAAGAGAAATGTGAAACTTAAAAACCAACTCACACAGAAACAAAATTTTGTTTTAAGAGAAGAGAGCTTCAAAATTGAATCAGTTCATATGAGAAACTGTACAGCAAGGTTTCTATACTATTAAAATTGTTGTAACTTGAATCAGTTAGTATGAGAAACCGTAGAGCAAGATTTCTGTCAGAAACCACTCCCAGCTGCTAGTAGACTCAACTTCCACAATCCCAAATGCTAGGGGGTAGATGCAATCATTAGGGTCGATACCCACTACTGTCAGCAAATTCCCTTTGTACCTTATCTTAATGTGGCATCCTTCTATAAATATGAGGGGTCTGCCTCCCAGTAGTCAGCCTCTCTTGCAAGCATCCAATGACCAATATAGCGTCGAAAAGTGTTTCCTTGTTTGCTTAGTCTTTTCATCAAAAATTTCCTTTGTGCATAGGTAAAACTTGCTGCCAGGGTTTGTGGTCCTCAACTCCTCTCCATAATCCCACAAGTGCTTGTACTGGTCATCATCGTCACCTCTGATTTGCTTCACAGATTCTCTTCTAGCTCTTCCCAATTTGGTCCTGGTCGGTATGAGATTGTATTCTTGTTGAACCTTCTCCTCAAATTTCTTCAAAGGCATCTTCTCATTGTCCCTGAACTCATCTTTGAATTTTTTGGTTAAAAATGGAGCAGTTAGACCTTTAAGGTTCCATGACATAGGGCAAGTGTGGTCATCACAATACTTCTTTATAATGAAGCTGTTTTTTCTGCTGTCCTTCACTACTTTCAGGTGCCATGTGCAATCATAATGCATCTGGCTTCAACTGTAGTGCCTGTGTTTCTTTTCTTTTTTACTGCAACTCTATTTCTAATGCTATAAGAAGTTATAGCATGTCTGAGCTCCTGCACACTACCAAACGCCATTCCTAACTTAAATACAGGAGCATTAAGATCTGTCTCAGGATTGAACCCTTTGAAGTGGTACTTCAAATTGTCCCTCTCTTCTTTAGATAACATGATGTGAGGGTCATCTAGAGCATCTTCTGCTAGCTCTGTTTCATAGTCACATGTCGTAACTCTTTCTCTGTGATCATCCACTTCTTTGTCTACATGATCTTCAAATAAATCATCATCCCCATCCTCTACATCATAGTCGCTGCCAAAAAAATCCTCATCAATCTCAGAATCTAATGCAGCTTTTGCATCTTGTTCCTCAACATCATCACCAGCACATTGTGAAGATGATCCTTTAGAAAACAATCCCCTTGCCTTGTTGTTACTCCTCTTACTTCTCATAGTAGCAACTTTAGGTGAGGTAGCTTGTTCTTTGCCCTTGTTGTCTTTCCTTGGAGTTATGACCTTTGGCAATTCAGGAACCCCTTGAACTACAACATCATCTCTTACTAAATTGTTCAATGTATCTCCATGGTCTATGATCAGTAACAAAATCTTGTGTTGTGTACTAGCTGCTATCATTGCAAGGCAGTCAGCATCAGATTTCATTTCTTTCATTCCTTCACCAAGTGTTCTTCCAGGCTGACACCAAAATACTTCATGTTTTCCACTATCTCTGTCATAACCCAGTTGCTTAAGAAAATCCTCAATCCACAGTATAGACCATGTGTCACTATCACAGCCATCAAACCAATCAACTTGATAGTCTATGTATGTCCTGCTGCTGCCAGCTCCACAGAAAAAATCCCTTGTGATAAATCTCAACAGTGAATAGTCCATCAAAATCACCTACATTGCATACAGTGCCAAAGTAATTCGGATTACAATGCACAAACATATTCAGTTAACAACGAATAGTACATTACATAAATTTCTGAAAACAACAACTAACTACATAAATTTCTGAACATTCTATTAACAATGTACATTTTATTTGCAGCTAACTTGTTCAAATATTCAGTTAAACAGTGTTCAAAAGTTCAGTTAACAACTGACGAAATACTCAGTTAACAAGTGCGCAAAATTTCAGTAAACAGGTGTCCAAGAATTCAGATAAGTAACACATATACTGTTTTGACTGCAGCACTTACATTGTAACACGTATCTGATTTGTTCATGTACAAAATAAGGGCCCTTCTAAACCCGTGCTAAACCCTAGAGACGAACGACACTACGGATGAATGCGAGGGGGGATTTTAACCTCACGCCATCTAAAAAGCATCTGCAGACGAAATCAACACAAAACTCAACGCTTCTTGCTAGCGAACCAACCGATGAAAACCCTACCAAAATCACGGGCTGCGGAGGAGGGAAGTCGAGCCGTGCTCACCGTATACAGGGGCTGCCTCGCCAGGAGCTCGTCGGCGGGGCTCCATCATCGTTGACACCGCCGATCAATGCCGTCGTCCAGATCACCGCCGCCTCCGCCTCCAAACGATCCAGAGGAGAGAGGTATGAGGAAAGCTCGAGATGAGGTAGCCGAACAGGCAAGTCATAAACGCATAAAGGAAATGCCACCTCTGTACTACGTACAGCCAACGCGGGCCTTCTTTGCAAAAAATTAAAAATTCCAAGGGGATTTTAGTAAAATCTCTCGCCACACGTGCCGGCCCGCACCCTCTAGTCGCTGCCAGTCGGACCCATGCCACGCTGTCTTGCTTAGTCAGCGCTAGATTCGTACGAAACCGAGAAAAGCACCGTATGTGCACGATAGAGCCAAGTTTCTTCACCACTTTGATGTATCTCACAACTTGTAGCACCAAAGTGCACATTCATGGCAAGTTGTGACACCACTAGTGTAATTGACTCTTTTGAAATAGACCGGGATGAGAGAGTTTGGTGTGCTAATTTCAGAGTTTGATTTAGTTTTCGCCGACAAATTCAAGGTTTGTTTTGGATTTTTTTTTCCCTTTTAAAAACCACTCGCATGTAACGCAGGTACGTCCAAAATGGAACAGAGGCATGAAACGAGCCTTTGGCATGCATGCATGCACGCGTGAAGCAAGCCACTAATTGCCGGCTGCACGACACGACGCGATGGAGCTCCGGTACGATGCGGCCACTAATTGCGCAGCGTCTGAGACATGCACACCCCTGGGAACGCGGAGATGGCTCTTCTCCACAGACGAGACGAGCTAGCCGGAGCACTACCTCCCACCGTCGAGCTATGCCGGCGGTTGCATCTTGCCCCAGATGTTCTCCGCCACACGTCAAGCCCGAGAAACCAGAGGACCAGACGGAGGCGGCGTCAGCGATGTTGGTGTCGACGGAGGTGCTATTGACGGTGAACAGGGAGACGAGGTCGTCGCCAGTCAACCCACGACGGTGATGAATCTGACGGGGGGAGTGAGGCGCGCAGCCTGGGGCCTAGCAACAGCGCGGCGTGAAGGTTAGTGCTAGGGTTGGCGAGGAGCAGCATCTTGTGCCCGGACACATCAGAGATAAACGCGATAACTCTGCAGCGGACGCCAGGATCCGAAGGAAGAACAAGATCGATCGCCACAAAGAAGTAAAAAAAGAAGGGTCCGTCTAGGTCTCAGTCGACTGAGACTTCGCTATATCTCAGTCGAATGACGTCATCCTTGTACGTATCGTCATGTTTGATCGTAATTTCTGATCCCTGGTTTGTGATGTTTGCTTGTTGGGCTTGTTTGTGGGCTCGGTTGTCCATTGTCTGCTGTTTTCTGTGATGGGCTTCACTGCTTTGGGCTGGCTTGCATTTACATTTTATCTCTGTCAATTAACTGTTCATGCATCGGATTCTCAAAAAAAAAAATTGTTCATGAATCATTAATGTTTTTCAGGTTGTCGTGCATCGGCTGAGGTAAGATTAGCTGTTCGTGCAGCTTCTGCAGTTCCTTAAAAATAGAAATGACAGGCATGCAAATTGCAGGTGGTAGACGGACATGCTACTGACATGTGTATAACCCCATTGGCAGTACTTTTCAAATAGAAAAAAAATATTAAGTTGCACATGGACAGCGGACGTGCAATTGCGAATGGCCAGAGTACATGCAACTGTATACGGCCCACGCATGTGCTAATCGAGTGGCAACATTTTTCTCAAAAGAAGTCCAAAACACCACCATTTAGAAAAGGAAAATAACACAAATCCAAAACGGAAAAATAAAAATAGAAAGGAAAAAATGGTAGAGAAATGAATAAAGAAAAGTAAACCGGGCCGCCCAAGCACTCAACTCCCCGTCCCGCCCACACCCTAGTTATACCCCGGCTAATGTCGCTTTGAATTGCATGTGGACTACAACATATGCAGTCGCACATGGGGCGACGTGCAACTGGGTGGCACGTTTGAAAAATAAAAAAACAGCACTATTTAGAATAGATAAAAAACCTACAAAAAATAAAAGAAAATTAAAAGTAGAAAAATAGAAATAGTGGTACACATGCAGTTGCGGTCGGGTGCTACACTTGCAGTTGCGGGGATGTTGTCGGGCTTGCAACTGGCCCGCCCCTCTACCGGCGCCCCCTCCGACAGAACAAAAAAGTCCAGTTGCGGTCGGGTTACAAGACATGCAGTTGCGATCGGGTGTGACACTTGCAGTTGCATGCCTAGTGTTGAACATGCAACTGGCCCGCCCCCTATCCCGCCGCCCCCTCCGACAAAACAAAGGTCCAATTGAAACCATGTTCAGGGACATGCAGTTGCGGCCGGGTGCGGTGCTTGTAGTTGCGGGGCTGTTTCGAGCTTGCAACTGGTCTTACAGAACAAAAAAGTCTAGTTGCGGTCGGGTTACAAGACATGTAGTTGCGGTCGGGTGCGACACTTGCAGTTGCATTCCTAGTGTCGGACATGCAACTAGCCCGCCCCCTCTCCCGCCGCCCCCTCCGAAAAATCAAAGGTCCAATTGGAACCATGTTTGGGGACATGCAGTTGCGGTCGGGTGCGGCACTTGAAAGTGCAAGGATGTTGTCGAGTTTGCAACTGGCCCACCCCCTCCGACAGAACAAAAAAGTCCAGTTGCGATCGGGTTACAAGACATACAATTGCGATCGAGTGCGACACTTGCAGTTGTGGGGCTTTTGTCGGGCGTGCAACTGACCCGCCCCCTCCGACAGAACAAAAATGTCCAGTTGCAGTCGGGTTATAAGACGTGCAATTGCGGTCGGGTGCAACATTTGCAGTTGCATTCCTAGTGTCAGACATGCAACTAGCCCGCCCCCTCTCCCGCCGCCCCCTCTGACAAAACAAAGGTCCAATTGCAACCATGTTAGGGGACATGCAATTGCGGTTGGGTCCGGCGCTTGCAGTTGCAGGGATGTTGTCGGGCTTCCAACTAGTCAGCACCCTCTACCGGCGCCCCTTCCGACAAAACAAAAACTTCCAGTTGCGGCCAGGCTAGAAGACATGGAGTTGTAGTTGGGTGCGACACTTGCAGTTACATTCCTAGGGTCGAACATGCAACTGGCTCTACTGGTCTCTACTCGAACCACAAACAAAGTGAAAAAAAACTCAAACCAGAAACAAAGTCTAGTTGGCCGGTGACAAATATTTTTGAGAAGGAAAAAAGTTAAGTTACACGCCAATGAACATACATACAATTGTGTGTGGCCGATGTGCATGAAACTGTGTGTGGTCGATAGGCGTGTCGGCGATAAAATTTTTGAAAAGAAAAAGTTGCATACAGACACTGACAACAAAACATGTAATTGCATGTGATCCGATGTACATGCAATTGTGTGCAATCGATGTATGTGTAAACAAATGATAATATTTTTCTAAATAATAATAGCAGTAGAAAAAAAAGAAAAAAAAGAAAATGGGAACAAACCAAAGTCGAGGCCTATATGAACCTAAACAGGGAGTCGACTGAGTTTTAACAGTCATGTATGAACCTAAACAGAGAAAAAATGAAATGAAAAATAAATAAATAATAAAAATAATGGTAGAAAAAAATAGAAAAAGCCGAGGCCTATGAACTGCTACTGAAGAACAAAAAGACACACACAAGTCACTTCACTCTACCTGTTCGTTCCCATCCTGTAGCAAAAAATAAAAAGAAAAAAAGAAACAGACCTAAACCTTGTAGAACAACCGGCAAAATAAAGCCCAACACACAAGAAAAAGAACCTCCGCCCAGCTCACCACCTGAAGCCTGCCCCGACAAAAATAATAAAGACAAAAAAACAGGCACACCCAGTCCGTTTCCTATATGGGCTGATATACAGGAAACAACAGAGTTGCACGGATCCTAAAGCAACACAAAAATCTAAGGGTCAACAAATCGACTGAGACTTCACTAAAATTCAGTCGACTGATTTTTAGTAGAGCCGAAAAAAGAAAGTACCCAACAAAGAAGACAATGTCGAGACGTTACAGTCGTCCGTCAAAGCACGGTAGCCCCGCTTATCGCATGGGCCAGGCCGTATAAATGTAACAAACTCCAGCCTATGTATTACTCTCTCCTTCCCAAAATATAAAGCACGGTTTGACTTTTCGGTCTTCGTTGCACAACTTTGACTATATTTTTTATGTATTATATGTCTATAAAATTATTATACATACATATGAAATAAAATTGCTTTGCAAGACAAATACAGCGATGTCATTTATACATGTTCAATTCATATACTTTGATATATATTAGTGGTCAAAGTTGTGCATCAAAGACCGTACAAAGTCAATCGCGCCTTATATTTTGGGAAGGAGGGAGTAGGATTTAATGGGCACCGTATTCTCTGGGAAAAAACACTGTGGCGCAGATCCCAACTGCTCAACGCTCGGTCGAGATATCGGGACTAGCTGAGCACGGGCACGGGCACCAAATCGCCCCTTTCGAATACGGAAATCCAATTTGAAGACATGTGAAACGTTCACCCAGATTCCTAGGACCCGAGGCAGTGTATGTTGGGGAACGTTGCAGAAAATTAAAAATTTTCCTACGGTTTCACCAAGATCGATCTATGAGTTCATCTAAGCACCGAGTCATGGGAGAGAGATTGCATCTACATACCACTTTGTACATCGCGTGCGGAAGCGTTCAAGAGAACGGTGATGATGGAGTCGTACTCGTCGTGATTCAAATCACCGATGATCAAGTGCCGAACGGACAGCACCTCCGCGTTCAACACACGTACGGAGCGGATGACGTCTCCTCCTTCTTGATCCAGCAAGGGGGAAGGAGAGGTTGATGATGATCCAGCAGCACAACGGCGTGGTGGTGGATGCAGCAGAACTCCGGCAGGGCTTCGCCAAGCTGCTGCGGGAGGAGGACGAGGTGTAACAGGGGGAGGGAGGTGCCAATGCACAGGGTGCGGCTGCCCTCCCCCCTGCCCTCCTTTATATAGGCTCCCAGGGGGGGCGGCGGCCCTGGGAGATGCAATCTCCCAAGGGGGGCGGCGGCCAGGGGGGTGGGGTGCCCCCCAAGGCAAGTGGTGCGCCCCCCCCCCCACCTAGGGTTTCCAACCCTAGGCGTAGGGGGGGTGCACCAGCCCACTAGGGGTTGGTTCCCCTCCCACTTCAGCCCACGGGGCCCTCCGGGATAGATTGCCCCACCCGGTGGACCCCCGGGACCCTTCCGGTGGTCCCGGTACAATACTGGGTGACCTCGAAACTTTCCCGATGGCCGAAACAGCACTTCCTATATATAATTCTTTACCTCCGGACCATTCCGGAACTCCTCGTGATGTCCCGGATCTCATCCAGGACTCCGAACAACATTCGGTTTGCTGCATACTCATATTCATACAACCCTAGCGTCACCGAACCTTAAGTGTGTAGACCCTACGGGTTCGGGAGACATGCAGACATGATCGAGACGGCTCTCCGGTCAATAACCAACAGCGGGATCTGGATACCCATGTTGGCTCCCACATACTCCTCGATGATCTCATCGGATGAACCACGATGTCGAGGATTCAAACAACCCCGCATACTATTCCTTTTGTCAGTCGGTATGTTACTTGCCCGAGACTCGATCGTCGGTATCCCAATACCTCGTTCAGTCTCGTTACCGGCAAGTCACTTTACTCGTACCGTAATTCATGATCCCGTGACCAGACACTTGGTCACTTTGAGCTCATTATGATGATGCACTACCGAGTGGGCCTAGTGATACCTCTCCGTAATACGGAGTGACAAATCCCAGTCTCGATCCGTGTCAACCCAACAGACACTTTCGGAGATACCTGTAGTGCACCTTTATAGTCACCCAGTTACGTTGTGATGTTTGGTACACCCAAAGCACTCCTACGGTATCCGGGAGTTACACGATCTCATGGTCTAAGGAAGAGATACTTGACATTGGAAAAGCTCTAGCAAAACGAACTACACGATCTTGTGCTATGCTTAGGATTGGGTCTTGTCCATCACATCATTCTCCTAATGATGTGATCCCGTTGTCAACGACATCTAATGTCCATAGTCAGGAAACCATGACTATCTGTTGACCAACGAGCTAGTCAACTAGAGGCTTACTAGGGGCGTATTGTGGTCTATGTATTCACACGTGTATTACGATTTCCGGATAATACAATTATAACATGAATAAAAGACAATTATCATGAACAAGGAAATATAATAATAATCCTTTTATTATTGCCTCTAGGGCATATTTCCAACAGTCTCCCACTTGCACTAGAGTCAATAATCTAGTTACATTGTGATGAATCGAACACCCAGAGAGTTCTGGTGTTGATCATGTTTTGCTCGCGGAAGAGGTTTAGTCAACGGATCTGCTACATTCAGATCCGTATGTACTTTGCAAATATCTATGTCTCCATCTTGAACATTTTCGCGGATGGAGTTGAAACGACGCTTGATGTGCCTAGTCTTCTTGTGAAACCTGAGCTCCTTGGCAAGGGCAATAGCTCCAGTGTTGTCACAGAAGAGTTTGATCGGCCCCGACGCATTGGGTATGACTCCTAGGTCGGTGATGAACTCCTTCACCCATATTGCTTCATGCGCTGCCTCCGAGGCTGCCATGTATTCCGCTTCACATGTAGATCCCGCCACGACGCTCTGCTTGCAGCTGCACCAGCTTACTGCTCAACCATTCAACATATACACGTATCCGGTTTGTGACTTAGAGTCATCCAGATCTATGTCGAAGCTAGCGTCGACGTAATCCTTTACGACGAGCTCTTCGTCACCTCCATAAACGAGAAACATGTCCTTTGTCCTTTTCAGGTACTTCAGGATATTCTTGACCGTTGTCAAGTGTTCCTTGCCAGGATTACTTTGGTACCTTCCTACCAAACTTACGGCAAGGTTTACATCAGGTCTGGTACACAGCATGGCATACATAATAGATCCTATGCCTGAGGCATAGGGGATGACACTCATCTCTTCTTTATGTTTTTCCATGGTCGGGCATTGAGCCGAGCTCAATCTCACACCTTGCAATACAGGCAAGAACCCTCTCTTGGACTGATCCATTTTGAACTTCTTCAAAATCTTATCAAGGTATGTGCTTTGTGAAAGACCTATGAGGCGTCTCGATCTATCCCTATTGATTTTGATGCCTAATATGTACGCAGCTTCTCCAAGGTCCTTCATTGAAAAACACTTATTCAAGTAGGCCTTAATGCTGTCCAAGAATTCTATATCATTTCCCATCAAAAGTATGTCATCTACATATAATATGAGAAATGCTACAGAGCTCCCACTCACTTTCTTGTAAACGCAGGCTTCTCCATAAGTCTGCATAAACCCAAACGCTTTGATCATCTCATCAAAGCGAATGTTCCAACTCCGAGATGCTTGCACCAGCCCATAAATGGATCACTGGAGCTTGCATACTTTGTTAGCATTCTTAGGATCGACAAAACCTTCTGGCTGCATCATATACAGCTCTTCCTTAAGATAACCGTTAAGGAATGCTGTTTTGACGTCCATCTGCCATATCTCATAATCATAGTATGCGGCAATTGCTAACATGATTCGAACGGACTTAAGCTCCGCTACGGGAGAGAAAGTCTCATCGTAGTCAATCCCTTGAACTTGCCGATAACCCTTAGCGACAAGTCGAGCTTTATAGATGGTGACATTACCATCCGCGTCTGTCTTCTTCTTAAAGATCCATTTTTTTTCTATCGCTTGCCGATCATTGGGCAAGTCAGTCAAAGTCCATACTTTGTTTTCATACATGGATTCTATCTCGGATTGCATGGCTTCTAGCCATTTGTTGGAATCTGGGCCTGCCATCGCTTCTTCATAGTTCAAAGGTTCACCGTTGTCTAACAACATGATTTCCAGGACAGGGTTGCCATACCACTCTGTTGTGGAACGTGTCCTTGTGGACCTACGAAGTTCAGTAGCAACTTGATCCGAAGGACCTTGATAATCATCATTAATTTCTTCTCCAGTCGGTGTAGGCACCACAGGAACATTTTCCTGAGCTGCACTACTTTCCGGTTCAAGAGGTAGTACTTCATCGAGTTCTACTTTCCTCCCACTTACTCCTTTTGAGAGAAACTCTTTTTTCCAGAAAGGATCCGTTCTTGGCAACAAAGATCTTGCCCTCGGATCTTAAGTAGAAGGTATACCCAATGGTTTCCTTAGGGTATCCTATGAAGACGCATTTTTCCGACTTGGGTTCGAGCTTTTCAGGTTGTAGTTTCTTGACATAAGCATCGCATCCCCAAACTTTTAGAAACGACAGCTTAGGTTTCTTCCCAAACCATAATTCATACGGTGTCCTCTCAATGGATTTAGACGGTGCCCTATTTAAAGTGAATGTAGCTGTCTCTAGAGCGTATCCCCAAAATGATAGCGGTAAATCGGTAAGTGACATCATAGATCGCACCATATCCAATAGAGTGCGATTACGACGTTCGGACACACCGTTACGCTGAGGTGTTCCAGGCGGCGTGAGTTGTGAAACGATTCCACATTTTCTTAAGTGTGTACCAAATTCGTGACTTAAATATTCTCCTCCACGATCCGATCGTAAGAATTTGATCTTTCGGTCACGTTGATTCTCTACTTCATTCTGAAATTCCTTGAACTTTTCAAAGGTCTCAGACTTGTGTTTCATCAAGTAGACATATCCATATGTACTCAAGTCATCAGTGAGAGTGAGAACATAACCATATCCTCCGCGAGCCTCAACGCTCATTGGACCGCACACATCGGTATGTCTGATTTCCAATAAGTGTGTTGCTCGCTCCATTGTTCCGGAGAACGGGGTCTTGGTCATTTTGCCCATGAGGCATGGTTTGCATGTGTCAAATGATTCATAATCCAGAGACTCTAAAAGTCCATCAGCATGGAGCTTCTTCATACGCTTGACACCAATGTGACCAAGGCGGCAGTGCCACAAGTATGTGGGACTATCGTTATCAACTTTACATCTTTTGGTATTCACACTATGAATATGTGTAACATTACGTTCAAGATTCATTAAGAATAAACCATTGACCATTGGGGCATGACCATAAAACATATCTCTCATATAAATAGAACAACCATTATTCTCGGATTTAAATGAGTAGCCATCTCGTATTAAACGAGATCCAGATACAATGTTCATGCTCAAACTTGGCACTAAATAACAATTATTGTGGTTTAAAACTAATCCCGTAGGTAAATGTAGAGGTAGCGTGCCGACGGAGATCACATCGACCTTGGAACCATTCCCGATGCGCATCGTCACCTCGTCCTTCGCCAGTCTCCGCTTATTCCGCAGCTCCTGCTGTGAGTTACAAATATGAGCAACGACACCAGTATCAAATACCCAGGAGTTACTACGAGTACTGGTAAGGTACACATCAATTACATGTATATCAAATATACCTTTAGTGTTGCCGGCCTTCTTGTCCGCTAAGTATTTGGGGCAGTTCCGCTTCCAGTGACCCTTCCCTTTGCAATAAAAGCACTCAGTCTCAGGCTTGGGTCCATTCTTTGACTTCTTCCCGGCAACTGGCTTACCGGGCGCGGCAACATCTTTGCCGTCCTTCTTGAAGTTCTTCTTGCCCTTGCCCTTCTTGAACTTAGTGGTCTTATTGACCATCAACACTTGATGTTCTTTCTTGATTTCAACCTCTGCTGACTTCAGCATTGAAAATACTTCAGGAATGGTCTTCACCATCCCCTACATATTATAGTTCAGAACAAAGCTCTTGTAGCTTGGTGGGAGCGACTGAAGGATTCTGTCAATGACTGCCTCGTCCGGGAGGTTGATCTCCAGCTGGCACAGGCGGTTGTGCAACCCAGACATTTTGAGTATGTGCTCACTGACAGAACTGTTTTCCTCCATCTTACAACTATAGAACTTGTCGGAGACTTCATATCTCTCGACCCGGGCATGAGCTTGAAAAACCATTTTCAGCTCCTCGAACATCTCATATGCTCCGTGCCGCTCAAAACGCTTTTGGAGCCCCGGTTCTAAGCTGTAAAGCATGCCGCACTGAACGAGGGAGTAATCATCAGCACGTGACTGCCAAGTGTTCATAACATCTTGGTTCTCCGGGATGGGTGCTTCACCTAGCGGTGCATCTAGGACATAATCTTTCTTGGCTGGTATGAGGATGATCCTCAGGTTCCGGACCCAGTCCGAATAGTTGGTGCCATCACCTTTCAGCTTGGTTTTCTCTAGGAACGCATTGAAGTTCATGTTGACATGAGCGTTGGCCATTTGATCTACAAGACATATTTTGCAAAGATTTTAGACTAAGTTCATGATAACTAAGTTCATCTAATCAAATTATTTAATGAACTCCCACTCAGATTTGACATCCCTCTAGTCATCTAAGTGTTACACGATCCGAGTCGACTAGGCCGTGTCCTATCATCACGTGAGACGGACTAGTCATCATCGGTGAACATCTCCATGTTGATCGTATTTTCCATACGACTCATGTTCGACCTTTCGGTCTCTTGTGTTCCGAGGCCATGTCTGTACATGCTAGGCTCGTCAAGTTAACCCTAAGTGTTTATGCATGTGTAAAACTGTCTTACACCCGTTGTATGTGAACGTAAGGATCTATCACACCCGATCATCACGTGGTGCTTCGAAACGACGAACTTTAGCAACGGCGCACAGTTAGGGGGAACACTTTCTTGAAATTGTTATAAGGGATCATCTTATTTACTACCGTCGCTCTAAGTAAACAAGATGCATAAGACATAATAAACATCACATGCAATTATATAATAGTGACATGATATGGCCAATATCATATAGCTCCTTTGATCTCCATCTTCGAGGCTCCATGATCATCTTCGTCACCGGCATGACACCATGATCTCCATCATCATGATCTCCATCATCGTGTCTTCATGAAGTTGTCACGCCATCGACTACTTCTACTTCTATGGCTAACACGTTTAGCAATAAATTAAAGTAATTTACATGGCGTTCTTCAATGACACGCAGGTCATACAAAAATAAAGACAACTCCTATGGCTCCTACCGGTTGTCATACTCATCGACATGCAAGTCATGATTCCTATTACATGAACATGATCTCATACATCACAATATATCATTCATCATTCATCACAACTTCTGGCCATATCACATCACATGACAATTGCTGCAAAAACAAGTTAGACGTCCTCTAATTGTTGTTGCATCTTTTACGTGGCTGCAATTGGGTTCTAGCAAGAACGTTTTCTTACCTATGAATAACCACAACGTGATTTCGTCAACTTCTATTTACCCTTCATAAGGACCCTTTTCGTCGAATCCGCTCCAACTAAAGTGGGAGAGACAGACACCCGCTAGCCACCTTATGCAACTAGTGCATGTCACTCGGCGGAACCTGTCTCACGTAAGCGTACGTGTAAGGTCGGTCCGGGCCGCTTCATCCCACAATACCGCTGAAGCAAGAAAAGACTAGTAGCGGCAAGCAAGTTGACAAGATATATGCCCACAACAAAATTGTGTTCTACTCGTGCAATAGAGAACTACGCATAGACCTAGCTCTAATACCACTGTTGGGGAACGTTGCAGAAAATTAAAAAATTTCCTACGGTTTCACCAAGATCCATCTATGAGTTCATCTAAGCAACGAGTCATGGGAGAGAGATTGCATCTACATACCACTTTGTATATCGCGTGCGGAAGCGTTCAAGAGAACGGTGATGATGGAGTTGTACTCGCCGTGATTCAAATCACCGATGACCAAGTGCCGAACGGACAGCACCTCCGCATTCAACACACGTACGGAGCGGATGACTATCCTCCTTCTTGATCCAGCAAGGGGGAAGGAGAGGTTGATGATGATCCAGTAGCACAACGGCGTGGTGGTGGATGCAGCGGAACTCTGGCAGGGCTTCGCCAAGCTGCTGCGGGAGGAGGACGAGGTGTAGCAGGTGGAGGGAGGCGCCAATGCACAGGATGCGGCTGCCCTCCCCCTGCCCTCCTTTATATAGGCCCCCAGGGGGGGCACCGGCCCTGGGAGATGCAATCTCCCAAGGGGGCGGCGGCCAGGGGGGTGGAGTGCCCCCCAAGGCAAGTGGTGCGCCCCCCCACCTAGGGTTTCCAACCCTAGGCGTAGGGGGGCCCAAGGGGGGGCGCACCAGCCCACTAGGGGCTGGTTCCCCTCCCACTTCAGCCCACGGGGCCCTCCGGGATAGGTGGCCCCACCCGGTGGACACCCGGGACCCTTCCGGTGGTCCCGGTACAATATCGGGTGACCCCGAAACTTTCCCGATGGCCGAAACAGCACTTCCTATATATAATTCTTTACCTCCGGACCATTCCGGAACTCCTCGTGACGTCCGGGATCTCATTAGGGACTCCGAACAACATTCGGTTTGCTGCATACTCATATTCATGCAACCCTAGCGTCACCGAACCTTAAGTGTGTAGACCCTACGGGTTCGGGAGACATGCAGACATGACCGAGACGGCTCTCCAGTCAATAACCAACAGCAGGATCTGGATACCCATGTTGGCTCCCACATACTCCTCGATGATCTCATCGGATGAACCACGATGTCGAGGATTCAAACAACCCCATATACTATTCCTTTTGTCAGTCGGTATGTTACTTGCCCGAGACTCGACCGTCGGTATCCCAATACCTCGTTCAGTCTTGTTACCGGCAAGTCACTTTACTCGTACCGTAATGCATGATCCGATGACCAGACACTTGGTCACTTTGAGCTCATTATGATGATGCACTACCGAGTGGGCCCAGTGATACCTCTCCGTAATACGGAGTGACAAATCCCAGTCTCGATCCGTGTTAACCCAACAGACACTTTCGGAGATACCTGTAGTGCACCTTTACAGTCACCCAGTTACGTTGTGACGTTTGGTACACCAAAAGCACTCCTATGGTATCCGGGAGTTACACGATCTCATGGTCTAAGGAAGAGATACTTGACATTGGAAAAGCTCTAGCAAAACGAACTACACGATCTTATGCTATGCTTAGGATTGGGTCTTGTCCATCACATCATTCTCCTAATGATGTGATCCCGTTGTCAACGACATCTAATGTCCATAGTCAGGAAACCATGACTATCTGTTGACCAACGAGCTAGTCAACCAGAGGCTTACCGTGTATTACGGTTTCTGGATAATACAATTATAGCATGAATAAAAGACAATTATCATGAACAAGGAAATATAATAATAATCCTTTTATTATTGCCTCTAGGGCATATTTCCAACAGTGTACACGCTGCATCCCAAATCAACCTCCATTAACCAAAAGAGTCACTGGTTCAATGAGAGATCATGAGAAAACTTATCCTAAATCCTAAAAAGTGGCCGCGCACCAACTAACTGAACCGGGCGGCCGCTTCCTGGCCGCACGATCGCGCCAGCGATCGCGCCCGGATCCGCCAGGTGCCACCTGGTCTGGATTGGTGCCGCGCCCCAGACGTGGCCAGGCCCACCTGTAAGCGGTAGAGGAGGGACTAGTGGGGGTCGTGGGCGACGGTTTCGAAATCAGTGCCTGAAATCCCTCGCCCGCAGCGTGCTCTCTCCCCCATTCCATCTTCGTCTTCCTCCTTGCCATCCTCTCCATCGAATGGGCGCGATACGGGGGAGTCGCGGCGGAGCGCTCAGGTCGGCGGCGGCTTGCAGGTGGTTCTCCGCGTGGGTGGGGGGGGGATCGCTGGTGCTCCTCGCCGTCAGAGGTATGCTCGCCTACGACTTCTACATGCTTCTCCTCCCTCTCTCTGTCTCACGGAGCGCGGATGGCGCCGAAATGTGAGGGGAATGCTTTCTAGGGTTCGGGAACGGTGCCAACTACCTCAGCTTATCCTCGATCTTGGTCACGTTGAGTTCCCTTCTGCTATCTCATAGCACGCGCCCAACGGTGGTCGGGATCTACAAGG
>NC_041385.1:780189068-780234014 GCF_002162155.2 Triticum dicoccoides
GGAGCGGAGGAGGGCGAGGCGGGAGGGCGGGTGCTGGGTGCGGAGGTGGAGCTGGCCGAGGTTGGAGGAGGAGGGTTGGTGGTGGTGGCAGGCGGAGGGGGAGGAGGGCAGCATTAGGGAGGGGGAGGCCATGGCTGGCGGCGGGGCGAGGGGAGGTGGAGCTGGCCAGGGTCAATGTGTAGTTGGCCAGGGTACAAGGTAGTCGTTAGGTAGAAGGGATGCATGTCCACGACGCTGTTTTAGGGCGATTTCGCTATTTAGCTCATGTTCCGTTCAATTTTGGAGAGTTTTGAGATCTGTTCATGATTCTTAGTCATTCTGCAAGTTGTATTAGATGTGCCCAATGTTGTGCGCAATGCATTGGATGATTTTGTAGTTGGTGTTCAGTAATTTCCAATAATTTAGGTGGTTAGTTGCACAAAATTCTGCTCAGTTGGCTGCGTCCATATAGTACTTGGCTGTCCATATGCTCTGTAGTTGCAGCAGTTGCTTTGGTCAGTTGGCTCACTGTTTTGTACTAGTTGGCTGTCTATACGGTGTTCAGTTGCACAAGTTGCCTGCTCAGTTGGCTGCATCACCTTTACTAGTTGGCTTGGCTGTCCATATGTTATACACTTTGTGCTAGTTTCTCTACTTAGTTGACTGTGCTGTTTTCCCCTATGATGTGTGCAATTAGGGACTCTTGTTTGTGCAATATAGCACCAATGGTTGCTAGTTTGTTTGTGCAATTTAGCACCAATGGTCTACCCAATCCACCAGCCTTGTGGTTGCTGTGGTGGTTCATGTGTTTTCTCCTGCTTTGTGCAACTAGGACCCCTTGATTGTGCAAATTAGTACCAATGCTTGCCAATTTTCCAATTTAATTTTTCTCAATGTGCAAGTCTTTGTTGTGGATGTGGTAGTTTTCATGTGTTTCCCCTCATGTATTACTTGTCACAGTTGGCAAGTAATACCTAGGCAGAAAATAGTTAGTTGGCTTATATGCTGTCCAATTTGCACAAGGTTTACTGCCCAGTTCGCTGCATCATTGTAGTAGTTGGTTGTCCACATGTTTTTTGGTTTTTTGCATTTTGTGTCCTGCTTATGTGTAGATGTATGCAGTTCAAAGCAAACCTTCTATGATTTCTCTAGTTTGTTTCCGCATCTTCTAAATATATTTTCTTTTGTTGTATTTCCTCCCGCAGGGCAAAAATGGTTATAATAGGAGGAGATGCTGATGGCAATGAAGAAGATGTATTTTTGTTTCACTTTTTCTGTGTTTTTTAGTTGGTTTCAACTTATGCATGTATGCTAATGTCCTTTTTTCATGTTTTCTTTTCTTTTTTGGGTTGCTTAATCAGCGTTCTGGAAGTCAGTCGCTTCGCCGGAACTCGAAGTATCCTGCTAATCGCCAGCCGCGACCTGCGCGGAGTGTTGAGCAGGGAGAGGATGTTGAGGTAAGTGGCATGCTGATGACACAAGCACATTTTTCGGTTTTGTTTGGGTCATATAACATTTTTTTATTTTTTCCCATGCTCATGTTTTTTATTTTTTCTTAGGATGCTGATCAATTCCGTGTTGTAAAGCGGACTAGATGTGCAGCACTTGGAAAGGGAGTTGAGTCATCTTCTAGGGTAAGTAAATTCTCGAATATAAGTGTTTCTCGCTTTTTAGAAGCTGATGAAATTATGCAGCAGTTCTCACCACTATTTTTGTTTTTTGTTTGTCAATAACAACCTTGTAGTTGACATCTCTAGTCATCTTGATCTAAATGCAGTTGATCACTGGTCATTAGTTGGCACTTAGTTGGCATTAGTTGGCATCTTGTAGTTCACAAGTTGGCTTCTTTATAGTTGACATCACTGGTCATTTTTTTGTGCAGGCAGCAGTTGCTGGAGGAGCTGTCGCATCTTCCGCAACAGATGCTGAGGTATGTGGTTTTTTCTGTTTATGAGCTATTGAACGGTTCCTTGCAAACCTTTTTTTAGTTGCTGTTATCTTGTTGCAATATAATTTCTTATTGTGGCACATCCGCTAGAAGTTTTTGTAGTTGCCAGGTATCGTATATTTTCTTAGTTTTTTTTGAAGGTTGCACACTGGCATTCTTCAGTTGTCCTCATGATCTTTATTAGTTGCACAAATACATCATATTAGTTGGCATGATCCATTTTATGAATATATAGCTTTTCCCAATACTGATCCAAATGATGATTGCTAGAATTTTTTTCATTCTTGTTGTTTCTCTTGTTTTTAATGTTTCCTTAATGTTTTTATATTCTCATCAACAGGCGAGAGGTGAAGGAGTTGAGGTGGTTGCAGGGGAAGTTTTGGAGCGACCATCACAAGCGGGCAGGATAAGGGCATCACCAGCGCGGTTTGCAAATTTCAATGCCTCTCTAACCCCACCACAGAAGTCAGAGCTAGTTTCGAGGTTGTTCGGGAGGTTATTGAACTTATCAGACACACTTCCAGCGGACCTCACTAAGTTCCTGGTGCAGTCCTACCAGCCACAGACCTCTGAAATGGTTTTCCCAGGAAGGGGAAGGATCCGTGTCGATGCTGACAGTGTTCAGAGGGTATTTGATCTCCCAAACAGGGGTCAAAAAGTCAGATATTTAGTTGACAAGAATGCCACTAGGAGATTCAGATAGGCTTTCAACATACCTGGAAATTCTCATCCCCAGATCACTACATGGCTCAAGATGATTGAGGATATGGTTGGAAGAACAGATGAAACATTCTTTATGGCCTGGCTTGCGGTTGCCTTTAGCACTTTCCTAGCACCAACCACGGCCTTGAACCTCAGCGCAAAGTGTTACGGACTTGTGCTAGATCATGAAATGATCAAGAACACAAACATCTGCCTCTTTGTAGCAGAACACATTAATGAAGCTTTCCGGAACATGGACCAGGAGAAGCAAACTGTCTGGTGCTGCTTGTATCACTTGATGGTTAGTGAAAACGACCACTTTCCATCTGTTCTTGTTCTTTTTTGTGTAGTTATAGTTTGCTGAAATACTCATAATAATAACTGAACTTGGCTTTTCTTTTGTTGGGTCTGGTGAAGATACTATACCTTGATGAGCTTGTCCACGACATCCCAGTAAGCAACTGCACGATACGATCGAATGCATGGGATAGTGCTCTAATTGCCAAGGTGATCAAGAAGGATAAGATCTCTCCTGGTGTGTTCGGCAAATTACAAGTGAGTTCTCTTTGTTTTTTCAACAATTTCTTCTTTTTTAGGTAGCATGTTGATGTCTGGTCACTTTTTTTGGAAATTGCACAAAAACTGTCATCAGTTGGCACAACAATGCATGTAGTTGCACAACTTGTAGCTTTAAGTTTGGCATCTACACACATGTTCATTTTAAATTGGCACACCATCTTTTTTAAGTTGCACAGTTTTACTAATCTTGTTGCACAGATGTGTGGCATCAGTTGGTAGAAACTTTTTTTAGGTGCGATGTGGGTTGCACAGTTTTTGTGTCTTTGTTCAATTGCATATATGTATAGTCTAATTGTCTGCCCTAGTATCTTGTTGTAGTTTCACAGGTTATAATGTTTGGTTTCGTTCAACACACAAATCTGTTTTGATAACCTTGTTGTTTTCTTTTTCTCTTTTTTTACATCAACTTAAAGAGGAGTATAGAGGCACGGAGCAGACACCACTGTTTGGTGGAATTTTGCAAGCTGAAGCATTTGTGGCATCCAAATTACCAATAACCTACAATCCACAGGTTAGTGTTTTTCATACAGAAATTTGTACCACTTACCAAACATTTTTCTTTTTGGCTGGGATGTATGTTCAGTTGGACATGTATAACTTTTGTAGTTGCGAGAATACATGATTCAGTTGGCTGTGATGTATGTTCAGTTGCACATATAAGCTTCTGTAGTTGCACATGTTCTTTTGGACAGTCAAAGTGTTCGTTTACAACCATTGGCATCAACTTGGCAAAATGCATGTTTTTAGTTTGTGCCACAGTGCATGTGTAGTTGGCTAGAATCATGTTTTTAGTTGGCCAGAAAGTGTGTATTAGTCGGTTTTTGCTTAGCACATCATGGTCAGTTACAGACATTTTAATTTTTAATTTTTTTTCTAACTGAATCAGTACTGATTTTTTTTTGTGTTGATGCAGAAAAAGGCAAAGATTGCGAAAATGGTCAATCACCAGTGCAAGGCTGTAACTGAACAGGTTGACACCTTCATTGAAGCAGTTGCCAAGATCGATGACGAGGAACCTGATATTGATCCTTACGTATAGCAGCCATCAATGCAAACCGGGGCGTCACACCGTGCTCCAAAAAGAAAGGGACGAGGGTCAACTATACAAGAAGAAGAGTTTGTTGAGGATGAGTCAGAAGAAGATGAGGAAATGGAAGCAGCGATAGATGTTGACGATGACGGGGACAAAGACGCGGATGAATCAGAGGAGGAGGACAAGGATGAGGATGACAATGAAGAAGATGCAGAGGAGGATGAGGAGGAAGAGGAGGAGGAGGAGGAGGAGGACACACAAGAAGAGGACAAAGGAGAGGAGGAGGAGGAGGAAGAAGATAGTGAGGCAGGGGAGGAGGAAGAAGAAGGTGAGGCCGAAGAGGGGGACGGGGACAAAGTCGCGGCAGTTGATGGCAGTGAGAGGGGAGAAGACAAATGCGCAACAGTTGATGGCAGTGAGAGGGAAGAAGACGATGATGAAGAAGACGAGGACGGTTATGGTGATGATGTTGGGGGATCCAATGGAGGCAGCGACAGCAGCGATGATGACGATGATGACAGCGCCCCTGGTTCTAGTGGTACAGGCGGCAACACATCCAGGAGGACTAGCACTTCTGCCACCCTTGCGAGCAGCAACAATTCATTGAGTAGCAGGAGCACACTACAGATGTTAATCGACAAAACTTGCTGGAAAAATAAGGATTTGCCGAAGTCAAAGAAAAATGACGAAGCAGAGTCTCAGAGCAGCATTGATATGTTCAAACTCTGCAACTTGAAGCCAGCTTTGGCAACCACCTTTCCTGTTCCAGATTTTAGCGACCAAGATATGTGTGAGAAGATCAACTTTGTCATTGACAAGAGCCTGTTCTTATCAAGTGTTGCTGAAAAGAATCAAGTTGACATGGAGGAAGCAGGAAAAGGTCTTGACAGGGTTCATTCAAAGGAAAAATATAAGGAATATTTGAAGCAGCTTCCAGACCTAAGCTCCGGCAAGAGTAAGGCAGAATCCATGGCAAACCCTCACGTGGTCCAGAAGCATAAAGCAGTTTCAATGAAGAAGAATCTGCAGTTGCCTCAAACCAAGGAGAAGATGGTGAGTGCAGATGCTGAAGTAAATATGGTCATGGAAGTTGTGCTTCAAACTGATACGCCAACTGTATTGAGCAGAGAGCCAACCACCATCACAGGAGTTCAACAGATCAAGGGGAAGACTCCCCTTTCAACAGTCCCACCAAAACCATCTAAGCAGCAAAAGATTGTCAAGTTTGCTAGGAGCACAAAGGGGGAACAGGCAACAAAAAGTTTGGGGTTCAGAGACGAGAGAGAACTGCGAGCCGAAGCCATTGATGCAGGGGTGCCAAGTTCTGCTAGCTTGCTGCCAACTCAGACTGGAAAGATGCCAACTACGGATACCAATGTGCCAACTGATGTGTCATCTAGCAGCGTGATCATAGTCAAAACTACCACAGCTGCTCAGGAAGGCACCACTACAACTGCAAGCCCCAAGGTGCCTACTCATAGAGATGCTTCAATGCCAAACACAAAAGAAGGTGATCCTACTACCAAATTGCCGTCCCCAAGAGCCAGCACACATCATCCAAGCAAGCCTGCATCACCAAGAGCTTACTTTCAGCAACCACTAACACAAGAGGAGGTGTTCAACATTATAAGTAGGTGCAAGCCTCCAAGGCCGCCAACTACAACACTACTGCGAACCAAGTCAGTGAACGATGCACCTGTGTTTGTGCCGCAAGGAGATGCCCTGGTCCTTGAACCCATACGAAGATCAAAGTCCTATCATGGTGACGGGGTATGCGATGCACCATCTTTTGACCTCAGCATAGATGGTCATGCTCCAGCACCTGCTCCAGCAGCAGAAACAGCGGAAGTCGGTGTGATTCGTATTGATGAGTGTGAGTTGGACCCAGCAGCTGTGAATGAAGGATGCGCTGCTGCTGATGCTGGCAAGGCAATAGCTCAAGAGCTAGATGTTGGGTCACCAGAGAATTGCCACACCCCGATATGCGCAGAACCAGAAGATGGCACGAGCAGTTCTTCGGGACCACCTATTGCATGAAGACAGAGGAGGGTAATAAGGCCCGCAGCATCTCAAAGGTGTCCATTCATTGACTACAACAAGAAGAAGACTTTTAGCTCCAATGAGGCAGTGAACAAGCTTTACGTTGCGCTCTTGTATTGGGTCAGGCATCACGAAGGAGCAAATGATGAAGCTACCAGGTAAACTAACTCCCCACAGCCTACATACATATCTTTTTTCAGTTGCACAGGATTAGCCACTTAGTTGCACAGAAAGCATAGCATGTTGCACAGAACAGGGCTTTTAGTTGCACACTGTTCTGTTTTCAATTTCATGCACATTTTTTTGCTGCTGTGACCCTTTGAGCTAACTTGTCTTTTTATTGCTTTCAAAAAAAATTAGCCCTGAAATAATCAGGTATGGTGCTTTCTACATTTCTTTAAAGGAGTTAGTTGATTCGATGAAGCCGGTTCAATGGCTTTCAAAAATTGTTATTGAGTCTAGAATCTTACACATCATGGATAACTTACCAGAAGGGTCAAAGAAGGTTGTTATGCCACTGAGGTTTTCTGTAAGTTTTTCCAAAACCTTCTTTACCTTCATCTTTGTTCTGTAGCAGTTTTTTGTTGACCAATTGATGGAGGCCTTTCATCTACTAAGGAGTTTGAGCCATGCTTTATAATCTCTACAGATGAATTTACAGCAAGGGATGCACAACGTGAATGACATAAACAAGAAGTTTGATTGTAAGAACCGTCTCATGAAGAAAGACTTGGTGAGTGTTGTGCCCACATGATCCATCTCTTTTAGTTCGCACCCACAACATGTTCAGTTGCACATGACACATCTGTTAGTTGGCACATACTTGTTGCAACCTGTTTTTAAATTGACCAAGTCTTTTACTGTTTTTCTTAGCTACAACCTGTATCTGTGTCTGAAATTGTTCATGCTTTGCAGGTCATGCTGCCAGTGCTCGAGTGCGATGATGTAACCGATAAGGAAGGAGGGAGGCACTATTGGGTCTTCAATGTCAACTTGAGGGACAGACGCTTCGAAGTTCTTGACTCAAGCAGGACGCTGGACAACATTGAGCTGATGACCACCGCCTCTACCATCGCGGGGGCAGTACGTCAGCTATGGAGGAAGTATTACCCAAAGTTCAGCATCGAGCACTTCCAGATTATTGACATTGACGTACCGAAGCAGCTCGGCAAGTAAGACAATAAGCATGGATCTCTTCTCAATTTCTTACCATCATTTTGTAGTTTTTAATTTTTTCTACATGTGCAATCTTTAGTTTTTTAAGACACGGTACTAGTCTGCAATCTATTTATCATTTTTATGAGTTTCTAATGGATTATCTAGCCAATTGCAGAGTGGCACATAAGTAGTTGGACACTGGCACATAAGCAGTTGCACAGTGGCACATAAGCAGTTGCACAATAGAACATAAACAGTTGCACAGTAGAACATAAGCAGTTGCACAGAGTGCATTATCTTTATTGGTTTTAATTTTATGTGACAAATTTTCTTTTCTTGCCCATCACAGTAATGAGTGTGGGCTGTTTGCACTGCTTAATGCCACCGAGTGGAACGGTAGCCAACTGCCCAACTACGATCCCAAGGAAGTACTCAACATCATGAAGAAGCTGGCATATGATTGGGTCACCAGCACGCACAACACCGCCCCATGGAGGAAGTTGCTGAGATACAAGAAGGACTAGGTCAGTACTCTTTTACTTTCTCTGCTCCATGGAGGAAGTTGCTGGTTTGCACAATTTTTAAGCAGATTTTATAGTTGCACACTAGTAGTAATCCTGTTTGCAAGTCAATATCATCACTTTTGTTGATACATTAGGAGCATTGGACATACAATTGTTCAACAACTAAATATTTAACCAGTTGCCAACAAAGGCACAAATAGCAACCTTTTTACACAGTGCATGAACTAATTCAAGGAGCATAAATTAGATGAAGAGAAATCATAGATGCTGAATGTGTCCACTTGGTCCCAACTTTGCTAAAAAACATCATTCTTGTCCTTTTTTTCTCAAAGTTACAAACGATGAAACAGAATCGCAGTAGCCTGAGTGGACACACACCAGTAGTGTGATCTGTAGATTGGCACTGGCTGCATTTGTTTTTCTTCTTTGGGTGTAACTCCAGCGCCGATTTGTACCGTCGACTCTTTGCCCTACCCTTTGTAGTAGACCTTGGAGGATCCCTGGGCACAAAATCATCAGAAGCTTGTGCAGGGGATGCAGCCTCCAATGGGGCAGTAAGACCATCACGATCACCTGTGTAATAATCATATAAAAAAATTAGTATTTTTTTTGTTGTGCAACCAGCATTGATGTTCTCTGCAACCACACAGCCCATGCTGTGTAACTAACTGGTTGCTGTGTGCAGGTTAAGTTGAAAAAAAAACACCTGTAGTAGCACGGCCTGTCATGGTACTTGGATTGTAATCGCCTATGGGCAGAACAGGAAAAACAAGTTAGATTTTCAGCTTGATCCTCAAACTAACACAGCGCACGCAACTAGGCAGCATGTTCTATGCAACTGGGCACTATGATATGTGCAACTGAAGTCACACGCCCTAGTTTTGTTGGGAGTTGGGGAAGGTATTTTACCTGGGTGATGAGCCCCCTGAGTCCTGCCTGTAGGTCCATTGGGAGTAGCACGCAGGGCACTGCTAGTTGGGCCAGGCGGGGGAGGAGGTCTTTGAGGGTTGGCATCACCTATAGCCAGAACAGGACAAATAAGTTAGTCGTGTTATCTTTGATGCTCGAATTAACATAGCGTGCGCAACTAGGTAGCCTGTTTTCTGTGCAACTGAGCACCATGATGTGTGCAACTGGAGTTACAGACCTAGTTTGATGGGGAGTTGGAGCAGGTAATTACTTGGACGATGAGCCCCCTGAGTGCTGCCTGTAGGGCCATTGGGAGGAGCACGAGGGGGAGGAGGTGGCAGAGGATGGAGTGCCCTGCCAGGAGGTGGAGGAGGTCCTTGAGGGTTGGCATCACCTATATCCAGAACAGGAAAAACAAGTTAGTTTTGTTATCTTTGATGCTTGAACTATCACAACATGCACAACTAGGCAGCCTGTTCCATGCAACTGGCCACCATGATGTGTGCAATTGGGCACAATGATGTGTGCAACTAAAGTTACACACCTAGTTAGATCAGGAGTTGGGGCATGTAATTACCTGGATCACGAGCCCCCTGATTGCTGCCTGGAGGTGGAGGAGGTCCTCGAGGGTTGCCATCATCTGATGGCCCCGTGGCAGCAGTCGGTTTTTTATTTTTCTTGGACTTATTCAGGTGGCCGATCTCGGTACGTGCTGCGCGCATATGCTTGTATACAATAGCTTGTGCTGGATCAGAACCACTCGCAAACTTTGCTAGTTTAGGAAAATTGTATATCATGTTCCTCTCCCTTATCTGCTGCTTTGATTGAGGAGGCATTTCATCCGGTTGCTCATAACCAGTCCCTAGAGCACTAGGTACAGCAGTAGGTGTCCACCGTCTTAGCAGGTACCTTTCCGGTATGACGTCAACTCCAATATGTGTGAACACCTTGAGGATGTGGCAACAGAGGATGCCGTCCTTGTCCATTTTACAGCACTCACACTAATAGGAACCCTCCTCCACCCTTGCCTGCACCAAGTAGTTTCGAGAACCATATTTGGCAACAAATTCCTGGTTCGGTCTGAGCTCAAATATATCAGCACTAACTTGGAATGCATTATAACGTCCAATCAGCTCAAAGTCTTCTCTGAACTTGCGGTAAAGGTCCCTAGTGTAGGTTTTGTAAGCTTGCTTCTCTATTGGGAAGTTGGACCATAGCTCAATCTCAAGGTGTTCTATCCTGTAATCATTGCAGCCTTCCTTGGCAAGGATGTCGTTCTGGATTTTTTTTCATATTGCTTGACGAAGTTCAGCATTGAGTTGTGTGGGTTCACATATCTTTTCAGGACGGCGTTGAACCCCTCACTACGCTGTGTAGACTATAGGGGAAGAACTTGTGTTTGAAGTAGCACGACACCCAAGTTGACCTGTATTCGTACAACTTCTCAAAGTGCGTGTGCGTCATAGCCTCGTACTTCACCATTAACCCAGCCCAATTCTGCTCAAACTCGTCTACAGTGAAGCTAAAGTCAACACACTTGTTGAAATCATCAGAGACTCCTGGATTCCGACACAGCAGCCAACCAACTTTTTCCTGAGCCTTTTTCATGATGTGCCATCGACAACAGCGGTGCACGCTGGTTGGAAAGATGCTCTGTATCGACTGCCTCATTGCACCATCCTGATCGGTGATGAAGTTGTCAGGAGGTTTTCCATCCATAGCTTCTAGGAATGCTCCAAAGACCCAATCAAACCTCGATGCCAACTCCTGCCTCACAAACGCGCAACCCAGCATGAAAGATTGTCCATGTCGGTTTATTTCTATGAAGGGCGCAAACGGCATATTGTACATGTTGGTAATGTAGGTCGTGTCAAACGATATGCAATCGTGGTACGCCTCCGCATAAGCTTTTCGAGCTAAGCCATCCACCGAAAATATGTTGACAACTCTGTCCTCTTCATCATATTTCACCGTATAGAAGAAGTTTGGATCGGTTTTTTATATATCCTTGAAGTGCGCAATTGTCTCAATCAAATCATCCTCCTTTGTGTCATCTCTACGGAAAATTGTACAAAGATTTGTTATTGCCTTTGGTCCAAATGGCACCATCATCTCAGATCCATAGAACTCTGCTATTATATGCATCATATGTCCTGCATAATACAAAAAAAATAGTATATCCTTTTTTAGTTGCACGAATGCGCACACCCAGATGTATAGTAATAGGACATGTGTTGGCACAGAAGATAATCACAGGAAATGGGCACCTAGCTGAACCTTTTTAAAAACACTTTTGCACTTTTTGCATACAGGACATTGTGTAGTTGCACAGTAAAGACAATCTAGTTGCACAACAAGCACCAAAAGTGATATACAAAACAGCATGGGAAGTTGGACACCAGTTGCACAGTTAAGTCATTTCAGTTGCACAGTAGTACCATAACAGTTGCACACTGGACTGCCTAGAGGAAAACTTAATTCTTTAAGGGATGGATCATGTGCTCGAATGCGCACATCCAGCTGCACAGTAATAGGACATGTGTTGGCACAAAAGATAATCGCAGGAAATGGTCAACTAGATGCACCTTTTTGAAAACACTTTTACACTTTTTGCATACATGACATTGTGTAGTTGCACTGTAAAGACAATCTAGTTGCACAACAAGCACCAAAAGTGATATACAAAACAACATGGGAAGTTACTGAACACCAGTTGCACAGTTAAGTCATTTCAGTTGCACAGTAGTACCATAACAGTTGCACACTGGACTGCATAGAGGAAAACTTAATTCTTTAAGGGATATAGGAAAACACCACACCTGTAGTCAAGTTGCAGTTATACAAGATGCGCAGAAACTCCTTTTCATTAGGTGAGATGCCTTGGTGGGATCTCAAGTATTTGGAAAATGAAGGTTTGTTCACGAGCGGATGATTGTGGTCACGAACAAAGTGTGTCACCTCCCATCGCCCATCTATCAGCTTCACCAACATCTTCGCTTTGCACTAAGTATGCTTTATTGTCTCATGTTTGCGCTTCTTCTTCTTCTTACTAGTACCAGCCTCCTCTTCAGCAAATATTGGAGGTTCTTCTTCCATCTCCTCATCACTGTCAACAGATTTTGGATCTGGAATAGGGTCCAGGACAGGAGGAGCCTCAGCTCCTCCATCATCAGCTTTGGGCTTCTTGAACTTGTTGCAGAAAAACTGTTGTTTTATCAATTCATTGGTGCGGGGTGTCCGTCTAGATGTGTTCATCTTGATAGAGAACCCCATCCATAGTGCGTAGCTGTTGTAGTGATCTTTAGCAATTTGAAGGTTGTCAAACCTCATGCCAACATAGGGTTCCATAGGTTGAGAACCAACCTCATCCTCTCCTTCTTCTTCTTGCACATCTCCATCAACAGCCCCAACTCCTAACTCAGTCCTGGTTGGACCAGGAACATTTGCCTCGGTTCCTGTGTCATCTAGAGTATGGCTCTCTGACTGCAAAGACACCACTACAGGGGCACCACGGCTTGATGGCCGGCCTGCCACATTGTCATGGCCAATAGGGCTTCCACCACGACTTTCCCGCGTGTAGTAAATAGATCGCCCATTTTCTGACCAATTTCCTTGTGGTATGCTGGGTTGCTGCCGATCCTTATCATGAGGAAGCTCATTGTCACAGCCCCAGTTCAGCCCTTGCTTGACTTTGCTTGTTCATCATGCCATCATGTTTAAATTCCAAAGAAATTTGAAATGGGGATTGTTGAAACCCTAGCACCAAATGAAATTTAACTAGGTTCAATAAAAATATTTTCAATAACCCAGAATGCCCTTTGGAAATGTTCATAATTTCTGTTAAAGGTGAAAACCTCTTCCAAAAATGATGAACATATTTATAGGCTATTCCTGGATTTTTGAATTAAATTATATAGTATTTGCATTTGGGCATTTAATTGCTAATAATATTTTAAATGCTCAAATAATCACAAACTGAAATGTTTACTGTTGGAAATATTGCAAACAGTGGCCGCAGTCAGTTGCATGATTTTTGGAAATGCTCTGGCATTTTTAATAAATCCAAACACAATTACAGAAAATAGGAAATAGTAATAAAAAAAGAGAGAGAAAGGTTTTCCTGGACTTACCTGCAGCCCCACCTAGCGCCCCATCTGGCCCAGCACCGCAGCTGGCCGGCCCAGCCCACCAGCGCCCTCCCTGTCGTCTTCCTCCTCGGGACAGTAGGACAGGGGCGTGTGCCCGCGGCGCGCACGCACGCGCAACGCCACCTCCTGCCTGCCTGCTGCCACTCCGACGCCGCTAAGGATGCCACGCACCCCCTCAGGCCTCTCTCAACTCCCTCCCGTGCTCATCCCCTTCTCCTGCTCTCCCTCTCGCTCCGCACCTCGGACCCGAACGGAGCCGCCGCCACCGACGCCGATTGCCGCAGCCACCGTGCTCCCCTCGCCTCGCCGACGTGCCAAGAAGCCCCGTCTCGTCCCCCTCTTCCTCCTCACCAAGACAGAAGGTGCCGGAAGCCCTGGATGTCGCCAGCTCCGCCGTTCCCCTCCTCGGCCACCGAGGATCGCTGCCGTCGATTCGTCGCCGTCCGGCCTGCCCCGAGACCGCCGAGCATCTCTTCGTGACTGTGGTGAGCCCCCGGTAATTTCTCCCCTAACCCTGCCCCCGTTTGGTTGCCGTAGCCGCCGCCCCCTTGCTTACCGTAGCCGTCGCCGCGCGGGCTCGTCGCCGGCGAAGCCCCGGTGACCAAATGGCCCCGCGCGTGCGTCTGTTGCACTCGCAATGACCCGTGGAGCAACGCTAGCGTGGCAGCTAGCTTGTTTGCAAGCCGCAGCGCTAACCCCGCACCCACCCGAGCTCCGGCCGCCGCCTCGCTCGCCGCCGTTGCTGATTCCGACCACCTCAGCACCTCCCGCTGCTACCAAACGACGCGCCTCACCACGACGCGTCCATAGAGACCAACCCCGCCTCCTCTCGTCGCCAGAATCGCCGGAACGAGAGCCGCCGCCACGTCCGTGTGTCACCGGCGGTTAGCCGCCGACGTGGCCACTTAATTGGGGCTTAAGCACCACGCTAATCACCCACTAGAGCCACTGCCAAGTGGGCCCCCGTGCCTAAATTAATTAGTTTAACCTCTCTGTTAAATTAGCACTAATCTCAGAGGGCCCCGCCTGTCACCGTTGACTTTGCCATGTCAGCATTGACTGGGCCCACATGTCAGCGACACAAACCAGTCTGAGACACTGACGTGTGGACCCCACTGGCAAGGTTTGACCTGGACCAGCCACGTTGACCTGCTGACATCACTAATACGTCATGCTGACGCAGTATTTGTTTCTGGAATTAAAATAAATCAAAAATGATTTATAAATTTTAGATAATAACCAAAACTTCTAAAATTCATAGAAAATTAACCGTAACTCCAAATTAAATAAATTATATATGAAAAATTATCAGAAAAATTCAAGGAATCCATCTGTACCATTTTCATGCATGATAGAACAACTTATAGCTGCTGTTTAGCACAAATCAATTAACTGGCATTTGAATAATCACATATGGAGTTTAAATTTGAATCTTATATTCAAACCAACTTCATTTAATCTGTTGCTAGTTGCATTAGCCCAAAACACATTCATTTTGCCATGTCATGATCATGCATCATATTGTGCATTGCATTGATTGTGTTCCCTTCTGTGTTGCCGGTATTTGTCCCCTCTCGATAGACGTGATACCGATGATGTGATCGTTGACACTGATGAAGACTCAATGTTATCTTCAGAAGTGCCAGGCAAGCAAAACCCCCTTGTTCATTCCGATACAATCCCACTCTCTCGCTCCTGCTCTCTTTTACTGCATTAGGACAACATCGATTCATCTGTTACTTGCTGCGGTAGCTGAACCCCTTTATCCTTTGCATGACCTGTCATTGCCACAGTAAATAGATGAAACCCACTAGCATGAGTAGGAGTTGTTTGAGCCCTGATGTGCCTACTCATTTATGTTTGTTGTCATGCCTGCTACTGCTTAGAGTTGAGTCAGGTCTGATTCATCGGGGATGAATCAGAGGCGTGTGAACATGTCCTACTGTGTGTGAGCTAAGTGTGTGAACACGATTTGGTAAAGGTAGCGGTGAGAGGCCATGTAGGAGTACATGGTGGGTTGTCTCATTGCAGCCGTCCTCAGGAACTGAGTTCTGTGTTTGTGATCCATGATCAGCTACTACCATGCATTGGGCCCGAAACCAATGGACCCTCTCGGCTTCTTATTCACCCTAGTTCTCCGTCCAGGAGTTGCAAGTAGTTTCTGGTGTTTGTAGCCTACTGGAGGCCGTGGACAGCGCTGACCGTAGGGGTGGGCTGTGATGCGGTAGGTACGTGGCCGGGTGTACCGAATACCCGTTAGGTATCTCGGGAACCCTGTTCACATCGTTCGGGGCCGTATGGGAAACCTCGGCCGGACTCCCTGCGGATGGAACCTGAATAGGCGATAAACCTGGACTGGAGGCTTAGGTGATTAGGTAGGTCGTGGCCGACACCCACGTTGGGCTTCCGCTTGAAGGTTGCCGAGTACATGTCGTGTAAACAACGGTAAGTGGTGAGAGCGTGTATGAAGAAGTACCCCCTGCAGGGTTAACATGATCTATTCGAATAGCCGCGTCCGCGGTAAAGGACTACTTGGTTGCCTATACAGTTCATAGACAAGTAAATGGAAACTACTAAAAGCCTCAAGATAAGTGTGAGTGCCGAGGATGGCTCTTCCGTAGGAAGACGGAGGCGGATCCTCGGTAGTGTATTGAATTGGTGAGTAGTGGACTCGTGTGCGCAAAAATCATTTCAGCTGGAGTATCGTAGGATAGCCTAGCCAAGAGTCAAAGCTGGCTTGCTGCAATAACTCCACCAACCCTTCTTGATACTATGCATGTATGTAGGATCTGATGTAAGTCTTGCTGAGTACCTTTGTACTCATGTTGCTATAATCTACATTTTTACAGAAGACGCTGCAACCCCTTCTGATGGGTTCTATGTAGACGTTGACATCAACGAGTAGGCTAAAGACCCAGGTGGTGACCCTGAGCTTGTGAAGGACCACGTAGTATAGCTAGGCTTTCCAAGCCTCTTTTATTTTACTAGTTGTCTGTACTCAGACAAGTTACTTCCGCTGCTGGTTTGTATGACTGTATGACTTGTATGTTGGGTCGTGAGACCCGTACCATTGTGTATGTTATGTATGGCTCACTGAGCCTTAAATAAAGTACTTGTGTCGTAGAGTCATGTTGTGATGCTTCGTTGTATTTGTACATATCGAGCATATTGTGTGTATGATTGAAATGCTTGGTATGTGTGGGATCTGACTATCTAGTTGTTTATCTTTAGTAGCCTCTCTTACCGGGAAATGTCTCCTAGTGTTACCGCTGAGCCATGGTAGCTTGCTACTGCTCTGGAACACTTAGGCTGGCCGGCATGTGTCCTTCTTCGTTCCTGTGTCTGTCCCTTCTGGGAAATGTCACGCTTTGAGTACCGGAGTCCTGTTAGCCCGCTACAGCCCGGTTTACCGGAGTCCTGCTAGCCCAGTGCTACAGCCCGGACCCACTTGCTGATGACCGACACGTTCGAAGCTGGGTCATGGATGCCTGTCCCTGTAAGTCTGTGCCACTTTGGGTTTACGACTAGTCATGTCAGCCCGGGCTCTTTATCATATGGATGCTAGCGACACTATCATATACGTGAGCGAAAAGGCGCAAACGGTCCCGGGCAAAGGTAAGGCGACACCCGTGGGGATACCGTGCGTGAGGCCGCAAAGTGATATGAGGTGTTACCGGCTAGATCGATGTGACATCGAGTCGGGGTCCTGACATTAGGCTAGGATTAGTGTTAACTAAATACTAGTTAGTTTAATAGACACTGACAGGTGGGCCCTACCCTTTAATTAACCCGGCTAACCATTTAGTTAAGTCAATTAAACTCTGTTAAATCACTGTGCAGCTGACATGTGGATCCCCTAGGTCAGATTTGACCTGGACAACGCCGTTGACTTGCTGACGTCACTGTGAAGTCATGCTGACGCAGTAAATTCATTTCTGGATTTATTATTATTCAGGAAATTACAGAAAATGCCTAAAACTTCAATTAATCATAGAAAATTAACCATAACTCCAAATTAAATAATTTATATATGAAAAATTATCAGAAAAATTCAAGGAATCCATCTGTACCATTTTCATGCATGTTAGAACAACTTATCACTACTGTTTAGGGCAAATGAAGTGAAGGGCATTTAAATAATCACATATGGAGTTTGAATTTGAATCTTGTATTCAAACCAACTTCATTTAATCTGTTGCTAGTTGCACTAGCTCAAAACACATTCATATTGCCATGTCATGAGCATGCATCATATTGTGCATTGCATTGATTGTATTTCTTCTTTGTTGCCGGTATTTGTCCCCTCTCGATAGACGTGATACCGATGATGTGATCGTTGACACTGATGAAGACTCAATGTTATCTTCAGAAGTGCCAGGCAAGCAAAACCCCATTGTTCATTCCGATAAAATCCCACTCTCTCGCTCCTGCTCTCTTTTACTGCATTAGGACAACATCGATTCATCTGTTACTTGCTGCGGTAGCTGAACCCCTTTATCCTTTGCATGACCTGTCATTGCCACAGTAAATAGATGAAACCCACTAGCATGAGTAGGAGTTGTTTGAGCCCTGTTGTGCCTACTCATTCATGCTTGTTGTCATGCCTGCTACTGCTTAGAGTTGAGTCAGGTCTGATTCATCGGGGATGAATCAGAGGCGTGTGAACATGTCCTACTGTGTGTGAGCTAAGTGTGTGAACACGATTTGGTAAAGGTAGCGGTGAGAGGCCATGTAGGAGTACATGGTGGGTTGTCTCATTGCAGCCGTCCTCAGGAACTGAGTTCTGTGTTTGTGATCCATGATTCAGCTACTACCACGCATTGGGCCCGAAACCAATGGACCCTCTCGGCTTCTTAATCACCCTTGTCCTCTGTCCAGGAGTTGCAAGTAGTTTCTGGTGTTTGTAGTATGCTGGAGGCCGTGCGCAGCGCTGACCGTAGGGGTGGGCTGTGATGCGGTAGGCACGTGGCCGGGTAAACCGGGCGCCCGTTTGGTGTCACGAAACCCTGTTCACATCGTTTGGGGCTGTGAGCGAAACTCCGTCCGGATCTCCTCATGGATGGAACCCGAATAGGCGATAAACCTGGACTAGAGACTTGAGTGTTTAGGTAGGCCGTGGCCGACACCCACGTTGGGCTTCCGCTTGAAGGTTGCCGAGTACATGTCGTGTAAACGGCGGTAAGTGGTGAGAGCGTGTGTGAAGAAGTACACCCCTGCAGGGTTAACATCATCTATTCGAATAGCCGTGTCCGCGGAAAAGGACTTCTGGGTTGCTTATATCAGTTCATAGACAAGTGAAAGTGGATACTCTAAAATACGCAAGATAAGCGTGAGTGCTATGGATGGCATTCTCGTAGGGAGACGGGAGTGGATCCATAGTGGTGTATTGATATGGTGAATATGTGGACTCGTGTGCGCCACCTCAAAGAGTCGCTTGCAGTCATAGTTTAGGATAGCCACCGAGTCAAAGCTGGCTTGCTGCAGTTAAACCCCACCACCCCTTTGTTGATAATGATGCATATGTAGATAGTTCTGATGTAAGTCTTGCTGGGTACATTTGTACTCACGTTTGCCTATTTTATGTTTTTGCAGAGAGACTTCAGTCTCACTAGTATTTCCGCGTGGTCTTCGACGTTTAGCTTGTTACCTCAGCTACGATCTTGAGCCCTCGGCAGGATCTGGTAGATAGTCAGGCTTCTCAGTCTTTTTCTTTTCTAGATGTCTGTACTCAGACATGATAGCTTCCGCTTGTGTTTTGATTTGTATGCTCTGATTGTTGGGTCATGAGACCCATGTTTGTAATATCTCGCTCCTCGGAGCCTAATGAGTAAAATACTTGAGTCGTAGAGTCATGTTGTGATGCCATGTTGTATTTGCACATATCGAGCATATTGTGTGTATGTTATTGAAATGCTTGGTATGTGTGGGATCTGACCATCTAGTTGTTTATCTTTAGTAGCCTCTCTTACCGGGAAATGTCTCCTAGTGTTTCCACCGAGCCATGGTAGCTTGCTACTGCTCCGGAACACTTAGGCTGGCCGGCATGTGTCCTTCTTCGTTCCTGTGTCTGTCCCTTCGGGGAAATGTCACGCGATGAATACCGGAGTCCTGTTAGCCTGCTACAGCCCGGTTCACCGGAGTCCTGCTAGCCCAGTGCTACAGCCTGGATTCACTCGCTGATGACTGACACGTTCGATGCTGGGTCATGGATGCCTGTCCCTGTAAGTCTGTGCCACTTTGGGTTTACGACTAGCCATGTCAGCCCGGGCTCCTTATCATATGGATGCTAGCGACACTGTCATATACGTGTGCCAAAAGGCGCAAACGGTCCCGGGCTAAGGTAAGGCGACACCCGTGGGAATACCGTGCGTGAGGCCGCAAAGTGATATGAGGTGTTACATGCTAGATCGATGTGGCATTGAGTCGGGGTCCTGACAGCGTTGGTATCAGAGCCTGACTGCCTGTAGGATTACCAAGCCAAACTGGTCGAAGTTGAGTCTAGAAATTCTTTAGTTATATAAGGGAATTGATTGTGGGATGGAACGTAAGGCTCTTTTTACTCCTTATACCTCATGGCCTTCTGATCTGAGTCATCATCTTCTTTCCTACGGGGATTAAGAACTAGGCTGTCTCTTCTTTCTATTAGGATCACGTGTTGCTAATCTGTAGACTTATAAGATTGTTGGACTTAAGCCTCGTTTCAGTTCCTACTACTTCTGTATGATTACTGTTGATCTCGAGACCTTGATATTGTGCTTCTGAGTGGCTATGCCACCCTTTTGTGAATGTCTCAAATCTTTTCTGAGCATTTACAGCCGTTATGCTATCCGAGTCATCCCAGGTTTCTAAATAGCCTGATGCATTTGCAAAATCCTTTCCCTCTGGTTTCGATGTTCCTTTATGCCAGCTCAATCACACTAATTGTTAAGTTGAGGTATTCTATTGCCTTGACATTTATGTTGGAGTTACTATTATGACCCTAGGTATTTAGGGAGTCACCTAGTAATCTAGCAACGTTTTGTGTTCCCAGTGTGAAGATTCTGGCCATCATTCTCGTAAGCATCCCGTGATGCCACCTAGTTAGTAGGCATTTCACTTCAGGGTTTTGAACCCGAGATTCACTCTACCTACTTCATGTTGATAGTAATTGCTAGTGCCTTTAGGATATTAGTAACCTTTGCGATAGTCCTCGAGGTCTGTGGTATATCGTTCTTCCAAATACCATGAACCATTCTTGGCAGGAGTTCTTCTGAACCAAAAGATGACAACAAGAGTGCTCCCAATGAGTTCTCCAAGCTATGTTGTGACTCTGCCAGCTCAACCTTTCTGCATGAATTGTCCGGAAGAAATATGTCGAACTCGTTCGACATGCTAATCCATGCATCCACACCTCAGAAAATCGTATGTTCCTTGAGTTGTCTCTCTTTAGTTGTCTTCTGACCCTCGTCTATCAATCGATAGTCAAGAGTATGCGTGCGTTCGTTCATCGATGCCTATGACTCTTGTGGTCTGTCAAGCCATTCTATTCCGGAATGACTAGGAGAAACAAACTCCAGTACCTCTTCCATATCCAGGATTGGGTCAAAGAAGTTGTGCTCCGCAGATCAAAATGCCAATTCAGCTTTTGCTCTGTTCTACCTTGGAGTATTACCATCTTTATATCGGGATTGTTATAGGAATTGCACACCATCCTATGGACTCTTGGTACAGTGATACTTCTTGCCATCATTGTTCATTCCTCGGTTCCTGTGTTACTGTAACCAGAATGCCGACAAGTGAATCGTGGCGTGTGAAATCCATACTGCTAGCAACTCTGTTGCTTGGTAGTTAAATGGACGATAACCTCATTCTCAGCGTATTGATTATTGAATCGTCACCCTAAGACTGATCGTGCTATCTAGTTCTTATTTCGGTGCACCCTTCGATTGATGAGTTAGGATCTTGTCACGTCCTCACTCATTTGATCATATCGTCTTGCCCTCAAAAGCAAGATTGTTCTCGAGCTTAGTAACATACCGGTGGTTCGTGATTTTCTGAATGTCTTCTCGGAAGTATCACCAGGTCGTCACCTGACCGTTATGTTGAGCTCGTGATCAAGTTGGTTTCTTATGAACCACCTTCTCTCCAAGAATCGGTGTTAGATATCCCTGAGCTAGTTGGTTAAGCTAGACAACAACTTGGAGAGTTGGAAGATAAAAGCTTGTCTGATTTAGTCCGTTCCAAAGGGATATTCTTGTGTAGTGTGTGTTGAAGAAAGATGATATCTTCATCGATTGGTTCTTGTGATCAGTTGCTGGACCTATTGTCTTATCAATCCTTTGATTTGAGTGTGGGCTATCGTCAAGTCAAATCAGTACCAACGATGCTCGTAATGTTGTCTTATTCATGGTTGATCCCTCGAGCATACACCATTACATCTTTGGTCTGACCAATGCTATCACCGTGTTCACTTAACTATGGAATTCCTTTTAAAAGGAAACCTAGATGAATTGTTGTTGAGCCCATTGACAACATCCTTATCTCCTCCATGATTTTGTTGAACATTAAGCTAGTGTTGGAAACTTTTGAAAGCATTTTTTCATGCTAGCTCATGAAGCATATGTTTAGATGAAGGTAGTGACTTCCTTAATTCATGTGCATCTGATGCAAGTTGCCGCCGTGGATTCGAGAAAGTCAATGTTGCTTTCTTTGGAATAATTCCAAATCAGTCATGCACATGTGCAAAATGCTGTGGTTTGAAGACTTGCAACCTTCAATCTATATGTATCCCTAGCACACCGAGCCACTGATTGATTTGTTCAAGGAGAAGGAGTTCCTTCATAAGAGCTAATCCGGACTTATGTAGAGATTTCGATATCCTCGTTGATGGTTCCCAACCAGAACTCGGTAGTGTTTTATTATAAGACTACTTTGTGGTCATGCTTGTCTGGAACAACGTGTTCACATGTTTGTAGCAGAACCAGCTCATGTTTTGGAGCTTACTATCGTAGTTCATTTCCCGAGAATCTCGCAACGTCATCTCGTCGATTTGTGTTGCAAACTTCCATTTTTCTTCCTAGACTCGATGAGTCTGGAATATCCTGACACCAACCAGATCTGAATCTCAGGCAGATATGATGGTTGGAATATTTCCCAAGAATTATAATATTGGTCGCGCGATAACCGGTAAAGTGGATGTCGTGGCCAACACACCCAGCCGGAAGACCTGTTATTATAATATCTTGATTGATGAAGTTGGCCACCTCCCCATAGTGATTTCGTAGGGTTTACTCCCTAGTTGCCCCTATGGATTTTTGTGTTCCCGAAGTCCGACCTTTTACTTGATGTTTTAGATATCAAACCATATCTATGAATGGGTTACACTAGAACATCAAGGAGAACATTAGAAGCGGAGTGCTAAATGTCTCTCGGTCGATCATCCAGATTTTATTCCCTTGGCCCCGCTAAGATGAAATCTGAGAAGTGTTATCTTCCTTTGCATCTGCATCATCCATCATCATTCATCATGGTAGCAAGTTTTGTTGCCAGGATCCTTGACACGGATGTTGGTAAAACCTTGATGATTATGGAATTGCTCAAGTTCTTGAGAGCACGCGCAAGTGCTAGGTTTGATCGTCGGCATTAACTGTATAGCGCTCTCAGTTTCCTCGGTTATGCTATAACCATTCCAATAGTGGGATAACTCTCTATTGTTGAGCCTCTCCCCAGTTACTAGAATCATTCCCAGCATTTGCATTTTGTTCCCAGCTTGCACCGCCAATGTGCCATTCTAACATGGGTCTCTTCCATTTCCGGTGATAAGCAAAATCATCCATTACGTTGTCTTCAACAAGGTAATCCACATCATCCAAGTCTGAGTATGCCATTCTACCGACCCCCTCCAAACGATCGCTTGAGAATTGCCTTAGGCTGGTATAAAGGTCTTCAATGATCTCTGAATCAAAGGTAATTCTTTTTGCCACTTAAGGAAATAATCTACGAATCACCCTCCTTCAGGATGTTTCGTCGTGGTATCATGGCAACTCAACTCCTCGCTACGTGGACAATCGTTTACCACCTTCTTAAGTGTGGAATTGTTGTCCACCTAGTGAACCTTCGTCATCCGTTTCTTTCCACCCCTCTTGATGTGTATCTCGTGTCTCAACCCGAGAGATGGTCCTATGTCTCATTCCGTGAGTTGTTCGATCTTCGAGAAGATCGACCCCTCTAGAGTCTCCTTCTTCCCTCCATGTCATGTTGACAGGATTTCTCAGAGCAAGACTTCAAGACGATGATGGTGATCGAATCAACGTTCCTATGAAGTGCAACCTGGATCGTGAAGATTGTACTAGTTGCGTTCCCCCTTCACCTTACCCTACGCTTGAATCTCGGGACGAGATTTTTGTTTAGTGGGGGTGAGTTGTCACAGCCCCAGTTCAGCCCTTGCTTGACTTTGCTTGTTCATCATGCCATCATGTTTAAATTCCAAAGAAATTTGAAATGGGGATTGTTGAAACCCTAGCACCAAATGAAATTTAACTAGGTTCAATAAAAATATTTTCAATAACCCAGAATGCCCTTTGGAAATGTTCATAATTTCTATTAAAGGTGAAAACCTCTTCCAAAAATGATGAACATATTTATAGGCTATTCCTGGATTTTTGAATTAAATTATATAGTATTTGCATTTGGGCATTTAATTGCTAATAATATTTTAATGCTCAAATAATCACAAACTGAAATGTTTACTGTTGGAAATATTCCAAACAGTGGCCGCAGTCAGTTGCATGATTTTTGGAAATGCTCTGGCATTTTTAATAAATCCAAACACAATTACAGAAAATAGGAAATAGTAATAAAAAAAGAGAGAGAAAGGTTTTCCTGGACTTACCTGCAGCCCCACCTAGCGCCCCATCTGGCCCAGCACCGCAGCTGGCCGGCCCAGCCCACCAGCGCCCTCCCTGTCGTCTTCCTCCTCGGGACAGTAGGACAGGGGCGTGTGCCCGCGGCGCGCACGCACGCGCAACGCCACCTCCTGCCTGCCTGCTGCCACTCCGACGCCGCTAAGGATGCCACGCACCCCCTCAGGCCTCTCTCAACTCCCTCCCGTGCTCATCCCCTTCTCCTGCTCTCCCTCTCGCTCCGCACCTCGGACCCGAACGGAGCCGCCGCCACCGACGCCGATTGCCGCAGCCACCGTGCTCCCCTCGCCTCGCCGACGTGCCAAGAAGCCCCGTCTCGTCCCCCTCTTCCTCCTCACCAAGACAGAAGGTGCCGGAAGCCCTGGATATCGCCAGCTCCGCCGTTCCCCTCCTCGGCCACCGAGGATCGCTGCCGTCGATTCGTCGCCGTCCGGCCTGCCCCGAGACCACCGAGCATCTCTTCGTGACCATGGTGAGCCCCCGGTAATTTCTCCCCTAACCCTGCCCCCGTTTGGTTGCCGTAGCTGCCGCCCCCTTGCTTACCGTAGCCGTCGCCGCGCGGGCTCGTCGCCGGCGAAGCCCCGGTGACCAAATGGCCCCGCGCGTGCGTCCGTTGCACTCGCAATGACCCGTGGAGCAACGCTAGCGTGGCAGCTAGCTTGTTTGCAAGCCGCAGCGCTAACCCCGCACCCACCCGAGCTCCGGCCGCCGCCTCGCTCGCCGCCGTTGCTGATTTGGCCACCTCAGCACCTCCCGCTGCTACCAAACGACGCGCCTCACCACGACGCGTCCGTAGAGACCAACCCCGCCTCCTCTCGTCGCCAGAATCGCCGGAACGAGAGCCGCCGCCATGTCCGTGTCACCGGCGGTTAGCCGCCGACGTGGCCACTTAATTAGGGCTTAAGCACCCCGCTAATCACCCACTAGAGCCACTGCCAAGTGGGCCCCCGTGCCTAAATTAATTAGTTTAACCTCTCTGTTAAATTAGCACTAATCTCAGAGGGCCCCGCCTGTCACCGTTGACTTTGCCATGTCAGCATTGACTGGGCCCACATGTCAGCGACACAAACCAGTCTGAGACACTGACGTGTGGACCCCACTGGCCAGGTTTGACCTGGACCAGCCACGTTGACCTGCTGACATCACTAATACGTCATGCTGACGCAGTATTTGTTTCTGGAATTAAAATAAATCAAAAATGATTTATAAATTTTAGATAATAACCAAAACTTCTAAAATTCATAGAAAATTAACCGTAACTCCAAATTAAATAAATTATATATGAAAAATTATCAGAAAAATTCAAGGAATCCATCTGTACCATTTTCATGCATGATAGAACAACTTATAGCTGCTGTTTAGCACAAATCAATTAACTGGCATTTGAATAATCACATATAGAGTTTAAATTTGAATCTTATATTCAAACCAACTTCATTTAATCTGTTGCTAGTTGCATTAGCCCAAAACACATTCATTTTGCCATGTCATGATCATGCATCATATTGTGCATTGCATTGATTGTGTTCCCTTCTGTGTTGCCGGTATTTGTCCCCTCTCGATAGACGTGATACCGATGATGTGATCGTTGACACTGATGAAGACTCAATGTTATCTTCAGAAGTGCCAGGCAAGCAAAACCCCCTTGTTCATTCCGATACAATCCCACTCTCTCGCTCCTGCTCTCTTTTACTGCATTAGGACAACATCGATTCATCTGTTACTTGCTGCGGTAGCTGAACCCCTTTATCCTTTGCATGACCTGTCATTGCCACAGTAAATAGATGAAACCCACTAGCATGAGTAGGAGTTGTTTGAGCCCTGATGTGCCTACTCATTTATGTTTGTTGTCATGTCTGCTACTGCTTAGAGTTGAGTCAGGTCTGATTCATCGGGGATGAATCAGAGGCGTGTGAACATGTCCTACTGTGTGTGAGCTAAGTGTGTGAACACGATTTGGTAAAGGTAGCGGTGAGAGGCCATGTAGGAGTACATGGTGGGTTGTCTCATTGCAGCCGTCCTCAGGAACTGAGTTCTGTGTTTGTGATCCATGATTCAGCTACTACCACGCATTGGGCCCGAAACCAATGGACCCTCTCGGCTTCTTAATCACCCTTGTCCTCTGTCCAGGAGTTGCAAGTAGTTTCTGGTGTTTGTAGTATGCTGGAGGCCGTGCGCAGCGCTGACCGTAGGGGTGGGCTGTGATGCGGTAGGCACGTGGCCGGGTACCGGGCGCCCGTTTGGTGTCACGGAACCCTGTTCACATCGTTTAGGGCTGTGAGCGAAACTCCGGCCGGATCTCCTCATGGATGGAACCCGAATAGGCGATAAACCTGGACTAGAGACTTGAGTGTTTAGGTAGGCCGTGGCCGACACCCACGTTGGGCTTCCGCTTGAAGGTTGCCGAGTACATGTCGTGTAAACGGCGGTAAGTGGTGAGAGCGTGTGTGAAGAAGTACACCCCTGCAGTGTTAACATCATCTATTCGAATAGCCGTGTCCGCGGAAAAGGACTTCTGGGTTGCTTATATCAGTTCATAGACAAGTGAAAGTGGATACTCTAAAATACGCAAGATAAGCGTGAGTGCTATGGATGGCATTCTCGTAGGGAGACGGGAGTGGATCCATAGTGGTGTATTGATATGGTGAATATGTGGACTCGTGTGCGCCACCTCAAAGAGTCGCTTGCAGTCGTAGTTTAGGATAGCCACCGAGTCAAAGCTGGCTTGCTGCAGTTAAACCCCACCACCCCTTTGTTGATAATGATGCATATGTAGATAGTTCTGATGTAAGTCTTGCTGGGTACATTTGTACTCACGTTTGCCTATTTTATGTTTTTGCAGAGAGACTTCAGTCTCACTAGTATTTCCGCGTGGTCTTCGACGTTTAGCTTGTTACCTCAGCTACGATCTTGAGCCCTCGGCAGGATCTGGTAGATAGTCAGGCTTCTCAGTCTTTTTCTTTTCTAGATGTCTGTACTCAGACATGATAGCTTCCGCTTGTGTTTTGATTTGTATGCTCTGATTGTTGGGTCATGAGACCCATGTTTGTAATATCTCGCTCCTCGGAGCCTAATGAGTAAAATACTTGAGTCGTAGAGTCATGTTGTGATGCCATGTTGTATTTGCACATATCGAGCATATTGTGTGTATGTTATTGAAATGCTTGGTATGTGTGGGATCTGACCATCTAGTTGTTTATCTTTAGTAGCCTCTCTTACCGGGAAATGTCTCCTAGTGTTTCCACCGAGCCATGGTAGCTTGCTACTGCTCCGGAACACTTAGGCTGGCCGGCATGTGTCCTTCTTCGTTCCTGTGTCTGTCCCTTCGGGGAAATGTCACGCGATGAATACCGGAGTCCCGTTAGCCTGCTACAGCCCGGTTCACCGGAGTCCTGCTAGCCCAGTGCTACAGCCTGGATTCACTCGTTGATGACCGACACGTTCGATGCTGGGTCATGGATGCCTGTCCCTGTAAGTCTGTGCCACTTTGGGTTTACGACTAGCCATGTCAGCCCGGGCTCCTTATCATATGGATGCTAGCGACACTGTCATATACGTGTGCCAAAAGGCGCAAACGGTCCCGGGCTAAGGTAAGGCGACACCCGTGGGAATACCGTGCGTGAGGCCGCAAAGTGATATGAGGTGTTACATGCTAGATCGATGTGGCATTGAGTCGGGGTCCTGACACTCATTGAGATCAAGCATTTTTTTCCTTTTTTTCGATGCTGTCACACACTCACTACACATATAAAAAAAGAAGAAAGTGATGATCAGTTGTTAATCACAGAAAAGGGTGTTTCAAACAACCTAAAAACTTAGTAAATAGGCAGTTGCACACCATTTTATGACAATCTTAGTTCCAAAAGCAATATGTCTATAGGAGAATCTTTTATTATAACATGCACGCATTTTTTTGTTTCTGCACAGAGTTGTTATGTTAGTTGCACAGTTTGTAGTAAATAGTTGGCAAGAACTTGACTTCTTTTTACTACAGAGTTTTCTGACTTTTTCCTCTGCTTTTGTTGCAATGATCCGCAGGGTTTCCGTTTGCAAGGAGCTTATTCAGAATTTTCTGCACATAATTGGGACACAATTTGATGCTACTTTTTCCAGATGCAAAATCCAGGTGAGAGAAGAAAGAAGAATTTGATGACAAACTATAGATATATGTTTTTCGTCGCCGTTTCTGTTTCTACTTCCAGTATATTGAACATATTTTTAGCTATAGCTTTTCAATAGATGCGCTACCAGAATATATGTGTGGGACAAGCATATATGCATGACTACTTTAATGTGGTTTTATGGCTTCAATAACCTTTGTTTATTCATCTGTTGCACATATTGCTGCAGAAGTTGCTGTACTGCAGTTTTTTGGTTTTGGCTAGAATAGATCTTTGAGTTGGCCAGGATGCATATATCAGTTGGCCAGCATGCAAGTTTAGTTGGACAGGCAATGTGTTCAGTTTTGCTAGAATAGATGTTTTCAATTTCCCAGGATGCATATATCAGTTGGCCAGCATGCATGTTCAGTTGCACAGTCCATGTATTCAGTTGAATAGAATAGATGTTTCATTTTCCTAGGATGCATACATCACACTACAAAAAAAAGACACATCTGTGACATTTTGGGCCGAACGAATTTTTTTCCTGTCATACATATGACACTTCGATGACGATAATTGTGACAAAACCCGGTATCATCATAGATGTGGTGGGCTCCTACTTCTATGACAAAAAATCATGACAGAGAATGGGCTTTTCGTCCTGGGCGGGCCAGAGATGCAGCTGCATGACATTCTTTGGGCCGTCCATGACGGAAAAAATCATGGTAGAAGCGAGGGGGAGGAAAATTTCAGGGAGTTGCCGGTTACGGTGGGAGGTCGGGGGCGGAGCGATGCGCGTTTCTCTCGTACGTACGCGTGTGTGTGCGAGGCGTTGGCTCTAACTGAAGCCGAGCGAGGCGTTGGGCTCTAACTGAACCCGAGCGACTGCACTGCAGGCTACGCGTTACTGAACTTGAGGGATCGATCGATGGCTGTTAACTGAACTCGATGGAGCAATTCCTTCGCTACTGCTGCTAACTGAAGCCGATCGATTGGATGAACAGTGAGCGTTGCGGAGGGGTTTGGATGAACAGTGAGCGGTGGCGTTGCCTCTGGATGAACAGGAACCCGTGGTGTGGAAGGCTGGATGAACAGTAGACGGTGGAGGGGTGGCCGTGGAGGGGTAGTTGAACAGGACCCCGTTGTGTGAAGGGCTAGATGAACTCTAGACGGTGGAGGGGTGCCCGTGGAGGGGTGGTTGAACAGTAGCCGGTGGAGTAGCGCGCGGTGGAGGCTGGATGAACAAGAGCTCGTGGAGGCTGGAGGAGGTCGACGGTAGCCCGTGGAGGCTGGAGGAGGTCGACGGTGGAGATGAACAGTATCCCGTGGAGTCCCGTTTTGCGGTAAGCCACACCCTCCCCCCCCGGTTTCGACCGTAGCGCTCCAACACAAGTCCGTTTCATCCGTTTTGCGGTACGCCACACCCCTCCTGATCAACAGGACCCCCATTTCGACCGTAGCGCTCCAACACAAGTCCGTTTCGTCTGTTTTGCGGTACGCCACACCCCTCCCGATCAACAGGACCCCCGTTTCGACCGTAGGAGGTCCGTTTCCTCCGTTTTGCGGTACGCCAGGCCCCTCCCGATCAACAGGACCCCGTTTCAAACGTGGCCGGTCGAACACAAGGCCGTTTCCTCTGTTGTGCGGTACGCCAGGCCTCGTTTCCATCGCATGTTCCGTCTAAGCCCTCCCGATGAACACGACCACGCATTCCGTTCCAACCCAGCCGGTTGGCTCCCCATGAACACGACGACGATGCTGTTTCTCCGTTCCGACCCAGCCATGTACGTATGCGCGATAGGCGTTAGGGACCCTGCACGTATGTACGTATGTGGCCGTAATTTATTTCTTGCACCCTCGCCGCTGTACGTATGTGTACATGCTACGTGCGCGCCTCTACTACGACACGTGCGCGCCTCTACATCCACCAGTATATATGTACGGACACGTTCACGACCAGAATGACAATGCTACATATGCTTCGACCAGGTTGGTCCCGACTGTCAGGAACTTCCTTGCGTGCGACGATGTAGCTGGTGGGTCCCAACAGTCAGGGGGGCGAATCGTTTTTCTTTCGGACGCACTTCCTTGCGTGCGAAGATGTAATTGATGGGTCCCAGCAGATAGGGAGAAACGTTTTTTTCGCTAAATACGGTGGCTCATCCGGTGGGTCCTCGCTGTCAGGTGGAGGAATAATTATTTTGCACGTAATAAGGAGGCACTTCCTTGCTGCGGTCGTGGACCCAGCTGTCAGCCTCTCCACGTACACTCCACGTCCGATGGAAGCCATTCCTTGACCATGTTGACCATGCTGCTCCGAGAGCACCAGGGCGGTGGACGACGGTGAGGCCTAGGAAGGGGACGACGCGGAGCCGAGGAAGACGCGGCAGTGGATGCCCACGCGTAGAGGAGTATGAGGGTTCACTCGTTCGGCTGCGATGTGAGGCTGCCGTCGCCACAGAATAACAGGGGTTGTGGGTGCGTAGAGGGATGGCCTGGCCAGCGGTGGGAGTAGTAGGGGGCGGTGAGCCTTCGCGGCATCACAGCTAGCCACGGGCGATAGGAGTAGGCGGCACGACCGGCGCTGCTTTGGGCGGCTGGAGCAAGAAGACCAGAGGTTGAAGAAGCACTACGGCCGTTGGATAGACATCATACGGTCACTGGAGCTAGAATCGTTCATATATTGACTAAGGTTGACAAAGGCCTCTGTCCCAGTCAACTTCGTAGGCCCACAAGTCAGCCTCCCACCAAGGTTGGTCCCAGCTAGAAGGGGGTATTCATTTTTTATGCATAATAAGGAGGCACTTCCGGTGGGTCCGAGCTGACAGCGGGGGGGAACGTTTTTTCCACGAAATACGGTGGCCCGTCCTGTGGGTCCCAACAGTCAGGGGTGTCGGAGTTATTGGCAAAGGGTATCCCGAAGACGGCAAGACGATATTTCAAGACATCGGGGCTAGCAAAAGCCCCTCAGTCCAACTACCCGGCCGGCTGCCGACTCCTGGCTGCCGACTTCCCGCCCAGGCCGACTGCTGGCTGCCGACTTCCCGGCCGCCCAGGCCGACTGCTGGCTGCCGACTTCCTGGCCGCCCAGTCCGACTGCTGGCTGCTGACTGCTCCACCAGGCCGGCTGCTGGCTGCCGACTTCCCGGCTGCCCTTGCCGACTGCCGGCTGCTGACTGCGCCTACCAGCCGGCTGCCAACTACAACCCGACCCGACACTGACAAGACATCGACGGGACAATCGTACCGCGACTCCATCATGTACAGTGACACTTGTCCCTAGCACTATTTATGAAGTGACCCAGGGGACAAGTGTGACATCCCACCATGCCACTAGCTAGCTAGCTACCATACCTACATAGCTTACTTCCTAAGCTACCCCCACACTATATAAGGCACACATCCATCCATCCAGGGGATGGAGACCCATGGACTCACACACTCTCACGCATGAGCACTCATCTGCTCACGGCCATGAGCATGGCCGGCCACTAGCTAGCTCACATACACATATGAGGCATATACCAAGCCAGATGCTGACGACACTGATCTCAGATACAGCTCCAGGAGCACTTTGTACTGCCCGATGTACACCCCAGATAGATACACTCAGACATGCAGTAGTAGGAGTATTATTTCTCCGGAGAGCTCCGAAGCTGGGTAAACTAGCGCGTGCTACTCGCATACCCGTCCCCGGATATTCCGGCAGCAGTCCTGCCCTCACACGAAGCCACCCTGTGGCATATGTCGTCTTGCACCCCCCGTGAGAATACCACGACATTTGGCGCTCACCGTGGGGCGAGGTGCACCGTCGTCCGGAGACCTGCTTTGGACGAGAACCCTTTTCCTCCCCCGCGAGCGTAGCCAGCCCAGCACGCACGATGGCGCTTGCCATGACGCGCTGCAAAGCATCGACGACGCCTGCGTGACGAGTTGCCTCACTGACCTTCTCGGCGAGGTTAGCATCTCCGACGAGCCTGCATCCGATGCGGGCACGGACGGCCCTGAAAGCCTCCTCGCGGGCCTCCTCGACCATCTCCACGTCGTCGGTGAGCCTGCTGTGGACTTGGAGTCCGTAGGCTCCACCGACCCAATGCTGGTCGACTCCGACGGCGTGTCGCTCGACACGTTCCCCTCCAACGTGGTGATCTACGACGAGCCGCTCCCTCGCGCGGCGAGCGGCGGAAGCGCCATCACAGAAGTGCTCGTCATCACTCATGGCGAGCACTCCGGTGAAGGAGCTCATGACCCGCTCGACGCGGCTCTGCGAGACCTGACGGCGCCCATTCTGGAGGACGCTGATGCCGAGATGCTGGAGGCACGCCGCCTTCAGCTTGTCGAAGGCGCGAAGAAGCTGGCAAGCATGAGACGCTTGTCAGAGGCCTACCAACGTGAGATGGATCGCGCTGTGGGCGGCTCGCCAGCGCCGACTGGGCCTAGCCGCCTAGGCGCGGTCCGACAATGCGGCGCGGCTGTTGCCAACCTATTCGGGGCCGATCGCCCCGTATATGCCACGCCTGCGGAGAACATCCGTGCCTCCCAGGTGGCAGCCAACGAGCTAGACAACTTCGAAGGCAAAGAGCGCCGCCTAATGACCGAGCGAGTCCAGTGACTCCTCAAAGCGGCTGCCGCACAGAACGAAGCCGGCTGTCGCACGGAGGCGCCACAACGACAGAATGACGACTTACCTCCCCGTCGAGATCAAGGTGCGACGTCTCGGACGCCGACTGGCGGAGTCCGCGGAAGAAAAGAGAAGGATCCGGCTGTCAGCCACAGTCGGACTCGCATCACCATCGAGCGCGACCAAGACGGCCGCCCAAGAGCAGTGGAGCGGCAGGGCGACTACCTGCCTCCCCCACCACGAAGGGAAAGACGAGTCTCCCCACCGCCTATCGAGCATCCGACTCTCGGCGACCGCCTCGGCCGTCGAGAGGGAGTTGGAGAGAACGACGCACGCCACCGGATCGACCGACTCCACTGATGTCTGGCGCTGGAAGAAGACGAGCTGGGTCCACCCTGCTTTGGGCCCCGCATCCGAGATGAGCCCTTCCCCAAAGGATTCACGCTCCCCCGAGACACGCCCAAATATACCGGCTCCGTGAAGCCGGAAGATTGGCTAGTTGGCTACTCCACAACCGTCAACATAGCAAACGGCAACAAGCGTGTTGCCGTGAAGTACGTTCCGCTCATGCTCCAGGGCACGGCCTGGACCTGGCTGAACAGTTTGAAGCCCCGCAGCATCAACAGTTGGGTCGACTTCACCGAAGCTTTCATCCGCAACTTCACCAGCACGTACAAGCGGCCCCCCAAGCCACGGCAACTCTTCTTGTGCATGCAAGGCCAAGACGAGTCGACACACGACTACCTCACGCGATGGGGCGAGCTTCGGAACTCCTGCGAGGGCGTGCATGAGGTGCAGGCTATCGAGTACTTCACCGCCGGGTGCCAAGAAGGCACCCTCCTCAAGCACCGACTCCTCTGCGACGAGCCCGAGACCCTCGATGAGTTGCTGGTCATTGCAGACAAATATGCCACAGCCGACTCCTCCATGAAGACAGAGATTCAAGTTAGTGCGACTGGCAAAGTGGCCCCTCAGGCTCCCAGAACTCCGGTTGGAGATACCAGTCGGCGACAGCAGCAGAATGATCACAAGCGCAAGGCCCCGCAGCCGACTTCCAGCAGTCAGCAGGTCGCGACAGTCGAAGACCAACAGCTTGAGGGGCAGCCTCCGGCGAAGCGACAGAAAGGCGGCAAGTCCAACTGGTTGCCGGACTTCTCTTACGAGCAGACTCTGGATGGTCCCTGCAAATTGCACAGTGGCGCGAATCTATCAAACCATACCACCCGGAAATGCCACTGGCTCACTAGAATCGCCAAGGGAGACGGCCTCCTTCCTCCACCGCCTGCTGGGCCGCCGCCTCCACAGCCGCCCCAGCAGCCAGCGGCCAGGCCAGTTGGCGCCGTACAAGATGAATACCCCGAAGAGCATGGAGCTTATGTGGTGTTCACCAGTATGGCTGATGATCGACGCAGCAGACGGTTGCAGCAGCAAGAAGTAAATGCAGTAGCATCAGATACTCCGGAGTTTATGCGTTGGTCCGAGAAGCCTATCAGTTGGAGCAGAGCAGATCACCCAGAGGTGATGCCGAATCTGGGCTCCTACGCCTTGGTTCTGAGTGCTACCTTGGACACTAATAGGCGGGCCGCTCGCTTCTCGCGAGTGTTGATAGACGGAGGCAGCAGCATCAGCATCCTGTACAAGGATACCATGGAGAAATTAGGAATCAAGCAGAAACAACTTCAAAGAAGCCGAACTGTTTTCCACGGCATTGTACCTGGCCTTTCCTGCTCCCCAATCGGCAAGATCCAGATAGACGTCCTCTTCGGAGACAAAGATCATTTTCGCCGAGAGCCAGTCTGGTTTGAAGTGGTGGACCTTGAAAGCCCATACCAAGTGTTGCTTGGCCAACCTGCTTTAGCCAAGTTCATGCGGTCCCCCACTACGCCTACCTCAAGATGAAGATGCCGAGTTCAAAAGGGATTTTGTCTGTGGCTGGCGACTACAGGAAGTCGTCCGCCTATGTGGCCGAGAGCAGTCGGCTGGCCGAGTCCCTGGTGATCGCAGCTGAGAGGCGGCTCCTTGACCGGGTTGTGGCGATGGCCGGCAAGCAGCCAGAGATGTCGCCCGACCCCAAGGAGTCGGAAGCTAAGGGTTCATTCAAGCCGGCTAAAGAAACAAAAAGGATTCTTTTGGACCCGGAGCACCCGGAGAGGCACGCTGTCATAGGTGCAAAACTAGACAGCAAATAGGAAGGCGAGCTCATCGATTTCCTCCATGAGAATCGAGACATCTTTGCATGGTCCCCTAAAGACATGCCAGGTGTACCGACGGAATTCGCCGAGCACAAGTTACATGTCCGATCTGATGTGAAGCCCGTCAGGCAGCCCTTGCGCCACCTGTCAGAAGAGAATAGAAGAGTTGTTGGAGAAGAGATAGCCCGACTCCTAGCGGCCGGCTTCATTATGGAGGTGTTCTTTCTAGAATGGCTGGCAAACCCGGTCCTAGTGTTGAAGAAGAACAAGCAGTGGCGGATGTGTATCGACTACACAAGCCTCAACAAAGCTTGCCCCAAAGATCCATTTGCTCTGCCAAGAATTGACTAGGTGATAGACTCCACAGCCGGATGCGAGCTATTGAGCTTCTTAGATGCATATTCAGGATATCACCAGATCAAGTTGAACCCGGCAGACAGACTGAAGACTGCTTTCATCACGCCATTTGGAGCCTTCTGCTACCTGACTATGACGTTCGGCTTGAGGAATGCCGGCGCCACCTTTCAGCGTTGCATGCAGAAGTGTCTCCTCAAGCAACTCGACAAGAATGCCCACGTCTATGTGGATGATGTGGTAGTGAAGACGGAAAAGCGGGGAACATTGTTGGAAGATCTCCAAGAAACCTTTGAGAATCTGCGCCGATTCCAGATCAAGCTCAATCCGGAGAAGTGCATCTTCGGAGTACCAGCTGGCCAGCTCCTTGGCTTCCTGGTCTCTGAACGCGGCATAGAGTGCAACCCTGTAAAGATCAAAGCCATCGAGAGGATTGCAGTCCCCCGCCGACTGTTAGATGTGCAGAAGTTCACCGGCTGCTTGGCATCCATCAGCCGATTCATCAGTCGGCTGGGCGAGAAGGCTCTCCCTTTGTACCAATTGATGAAGAAGACCACCTTTTTTGAGTGGAACCACAAGGCGGATGAAGCGTTTCTCGAGCTGAAGAAGATGTTGACTACTCCTCCTGTGCTGGCGGCTCCGACTCCCAAAGAGCCTATGCTCCTATACATTGCCGCCACCAGCCGGGTAGTCAGCACAGTTGTCGTAGTCGAGCGCAAGGAGGAAGGCAAGGCGCTCCCTGTCCAGCGACCGGTATATTACCTGAGTGAGGTACTGTCGACCTCCAAGCAGAACTACCCCCACTACCAGAAGATGTGCTACGACGTGCATTTCGCCACCAAGAAGTTGAAGCCTTACTTTCAAGAACATCCAATCACTGTGGTTTGCACCGCCCCACTGGCCGAGATCATCGGAAGCCGTCATGCTTCAGGCCGAGTAGCCAAGTGGGCCATAGATCTGGCTCCCTACACCATCTACTACCAGCCCCGCACCGCCATAAAGTCACAAGCACTGGCCGACTTCCTTGTCGACTGGGCCGAGACCCAGTACCTGCCGCCAGCACCTGACTCCACCCATTGGCGAATGCATTTCAATGGATCCAAGATGCGCACCGGCCTGGGAGCCGGCATCGTCCTCACCTCCCCCAAAGGCGAGAAGCTCAAGTATGCACTGCAGATCCACTTTGCCGCCTCCAACAATGTTGCCGAATACGAGGCGCTCGTTCACGGGCTCTGGCTTGCCAAAGAGCTCGGCATCCGCCGGATCCTGTGCTACGGCGACTCCGATTTGGTGGTCCAGCAGTCATCTGGCGACTGGGACGCCAAAGACGCAAACATGGCGAGCTACCGCTTCCTGGTGCAGCGACTCAGCGGATATTTCGAGGGGTGTGAATTCCTTCACATTCCAAGAAATGACAATGACCAAGCGGACGCCCTGGCACGAGTCGGCTCCACCTGTCAAGCAATACCATCCGGCTTCGCCCTTCAGCGCTCCTCAAGCCGTCTATCAAGCCTTCGCCAGAATCAGACTCCATTTTTGTGCCAGCTTCCCCCGAAGAAGTCGGATCCGAGTCAAGAGCACCAGCAGACGGCTCCAAAAATACCGCAGTCAAAGCCGGCCCGGGGACTTCAGAACCCGGCCCGGGGACTGCGACAGTCAGCCCGAAGACTCCAGAACTTGGCCCGGGGACTGCTCCAGTCGGCCCGGGGACTTCATCGACCCAGCAAGCAGCCGCGGATCCCAGCCCGCCGCCTCCCAGCCCAGCCACCCTTGTCCAAGTCGCAATAGTGGCAATCAAAGAAATAGCAGCACCCTCATGGGCCCAGCCCATCCTCAAGTTCCTTGTAAATAGAGAGCTGCCAGCTAATGAAATCCTGGCTCGGCAAGTGCAACGCCGAGCGGCAGCCTATACCATAGTCAACAGAGAGCTGGTCAGGCGCAGTGTCACTGGTGTCTACCAACGCTGTGTCGAGGCAGAACAAGGCCAAGAAATTCTCAGAGACATCCATGAAGGCGAGTGTGGCCATCATGCGGCTTCAAGGGCACTCGTTGCCAAAGCCTTCCGACACGGATTCTTCTGGCCGACTGCCCTGAAAGAGGCCAAGGAATTAGTGCAAAACTGCAAAGGGTGCCAGATGTTCCGTTCCAAGCCGCTCCAGCCGGCTTCGGCGCTCAAGACCATTCCCATCGCCTGGCCCTTTGCAGTTTGGGGTCTGGACATGGTGGGACCATTGAAGACGGCACGAGGCGGCCTAACTCACCTACTTGTCGCAGTGGACAAGTTCACCAAGTGGATAGAAGCAAAACCCATCAAGAAATTGAATGGTCCGACTGCAGTAACCTTCATCGCCGACATTACGACTCGGTACGGCATACCACGTAGCATCATCACCGACAATGGCACAAATTTTGCCAAAGGAGCCTTGGCCCGTTTCTGCGCAACACAGGGCATCCGACTGGACTTAGCATCCGTCGCCCATCCGCAGTCAAAGGGCCAGGTAGAGCGAGCAAATGGCCTCATCCTATCTGGCATCAAGCCCCGCCTAGTTGAACCACTGGAGTGCTCGGCCGACTGTTGGCTTGAGGAGCTGCCAGCCGTCCTCTGGAGTCTGCGCACGACTCCAAACAAGTCAACCGGCTTCACGCCTTTCTTCCTCATCTACGGTGCTGAAGCCGTCATCCCGACGGACATAGAGTTCGACTCCCCGCGAGTCACCACGTACACCGAGGAGGAAGCAGAAGAAGCATGTCAATACGGCATCAATCTGCTGGAAGAGGGCCGGCTGTTGGCACTCAGTCGGTCCGGCATCTACCAGCAGAGCCTGCGCCGATACTACAACAGGAAGGTCAGGCCAAGATCTTTCCAAGAGGGCGACCTTGTGCTCCGACTGATCCAGCCGACAGCCGGCCAGCACAAGCTGTCGGCACCTTGGGAAGGCCCCTATATTATCAGCAAGGTGTTCGGCAATGACTCCTACTACCTAATCGATGCCCAGAAGCCCCGAGCTCGCAAGAGAGACGACTCCGGCAAAGAGTCGGAACGACCATGGAATGCAAACCTCCTCCGAAGGTTTTACAGTTGATTCAGTATGTATCACGCTACCCCTTTGTATTAAAGTACTGAGACTTCGGCCCCCCCGAGACGAGCTCGGGGACTGCCCCTTTTGATTATCTATATGATAAGAATTATGCCTTCAAGTATGCTACTTCTTGCTATGCCGCTTGGCGCCGGGTTCGACTAGTCGGCTCGGGGACTCGCCGTCTGGCGCTATGAAATGTTTCCTGAAGTCGGACAAGTAGTGTGCGGCGCCTAAGCCGTCTCCTGCCAGAGGCCGCAGCTCGTAGAGCGACTGTTTGGTAGGCAGGAGTAAGGATGAATGGGCGTCCACATGAAAAATGGCTAAGGACCCAAAACATCAACATAGCTTAAGCCGGTTTCCAGCCCCCCTTTTTACAAGCTGACTCGCGAATATTTGGCTTACTGCTTTCTATCTGACTTGTTAAATAAACTCCAAAGAAAGGCAAGTACTTGCTTTCCCCAAAGTAGCCAGGCATTTGGCCTAGCGGCAGTCCATAGAGCGGCTTGCCGGCTGGCAAAGCGGCAACTAGGGGAAGGAGGCAAAGGAAAAAGCCAAAGGAGCAATGAGCAAGGAAAGATAGAACTCGGATTAATATTTACATAAGCATAGGCCCATTGGCCGAATCTTCAGACAGAAGTTTAAAATACACCTCGAGGGTGGAATTGTGCAAATTAACAAGTTCATCAAAGACTTTCTAGAACAGATAAATAAAGCCAGAAGGCAGCCTAAGGAGCAGCAGACGGGTTCGGAGGGTCGGAGGAGACGGCGGTGTCAGGCGCCGGGGGAGTCGTCTGGGCAGTCTCGACTTGATCGCCGCTAGTGGAAGTCGGCCCAGTCGGACGCGGCTCGTTGCTAGAGGCAAGGTCAAGCTAAGGCTGGTCGCCCGCTCTGCCCTCTGGCACCTCCGTCTCGCCTTCATCCTCCGCCTCGCCTTCTCCCTCGGTGCTGGAGTCAATCACCTCCGCCGAGTCCTCTCCATATTCCGAGTTCATCCCGAACCACTCTGGCAGCACTTCCTCGCCGCCTTCAGCCCGCTCGGGGACGAAGACACTGATGTCCGTGTACTCGGCGATGGCCGCCGCACGCTCGACAAGGGCGCCCTCCACAGCCTCCAGCTCGACCTGGGCCTCTGACCGGAACGTGGCCAGACGGTCCAGGTCCAGCCCCGGATACCATGCCTTGATGAACTCCAAGGCCCGGCGTGCTCCGGCCAGGGCCGAGGAACCCTTCCAGGCCTCAAGACGGCTGTGACCTCCAACCAGTCGGCAGTTCGGCTGGCGGTGCACAGAGCCGGCATGTCTGGCCACAGGGCAGCAACCGCCTGGGCGCCGGCACGCTGAAGCCGGCGCATCAGCCGGTGGGCTGGACGAAGACGGGCTTCGATGCTCAGAAGCTGCTCATCGATGGTTCGGGGGGCGTTAGCGGCGATCTCCTCACCGTTTGCCCTTCGTGCCTCACGATCAGCCTCGATGGCCAGAGGGACTGCCTGCGAGTGGCCGGGGAAGAAGTCTGCCAAGACAAAAAAGAAGCAAGTCGAAAAATCAGAAGTCAGCCTGACACATAGTCGGAAATTCAAAGAAAGAAAGCTCACCATTGACGATATCCTCAATCTCGTGGAAGCCGGAGGTCAGCATCGCCTCCTTGTCGGTCCAGGAGGAGCGCTTGCTCTCGAAATCGGCCAGAAGAGCGGCCTCTCTCTTCTCGGCCTCGTCCTGCGTCTTCTTGAGCAGCTCCTTCTGCTCGGCCAGCTGCGTAGTAAGCAGATCGCGCTCCGCAGCGAGTTTGCTGCACTCCTCCCCCTTGACGTGCAAGGCGGTGTTAACTTCACCCAGCTGCCCCTGAAGAGTAGCGTTGGCCCCTGAAGAACGAAAGAAAGAGACAAATAAGTCGTCAGCAAAGAAGGTCGCCGGGAAGATCCGGCCCGACTGCTCAGCAGTCGGCCCGAATCTCGGGGACTACAGCCCGCGGGTGCGCTAGCGCGCCCCCACGAAGAAAGAAGAACAAGAAAGGAAACATCGAAGTCGTCAGCAAAGAAGATCGCCGGGAAGATCCGGCCTTGGGGACTACAGCCCGCGGGTGCGCCAGCGCGCCCCCGCGAAGAAGAGGGAAAAAACTTACTCCGGCTTTCCGTCAAGTCGGCAGTCCGCTTGCTCAACTCCTCAACATTGCGGTTGAGGGCAGTAGCGCGGAGGTTGTGATACTCATGCAATAGTCATTTAAGACAAAGTTAACATTTGGAACTCGCCAGAGGGAGTTCCGAACCGCCTGCTCAGCAGCCGGCCCGGAACTCGGGGAGTACACCCAGTGGGTGCGCTGGCGCGCCCCCACAGAGAAAAACAAGAATCAAAAAGAAGAAGGAAACTTACTCGGACGACCGTCCGCACTGCTAGATGCGCCCTGGTGCAAGTTTGAAGGGCGTCGCCTTCAGCGCGCAGCTTCGCCTGAACATCCAGAAGCGCTTGACTTAGCGGCCCAGTGCCGCCTCCGCGCAACCACCCGATGGGCGCGGCGCTTGTTGCCTCGACGTCTAGGGTTGCCGAGCTGGCAGCGCCGGTCTCCCGAGGTCGCGGCACCGAGGTCGCCCTCTCAAGACAGCGGCGCACCGGCGAGGCAACTTGGAGAAGCAGCCTCGCCTCGGACTCGTCCGCGGTCGGCGGCTCCGGCGGACCCGCCGGCTGTTTGCCGTGCGGTCTCCCAGACGGTGGGGGAGGCGGCGGTGGCAGCACGAGAGTGTTCTACATGGAGGCCTCGCCGCTCTCCTTCTCCACGACGGGGTTCTCGGTGCCGGCCTCTCCGGTCTGCCCCGTGAACTCTGGAGGCGGCGGTGCAGAGGACAGTGGGGGGACGAGCATCGCCGATCGGCGATGCGCGGCCTCCTCGGCTCGCCGTCTCGCCGCAAGGGCGGCTTCGGCATCCTCCAGCTTCTTCTGGGTGGAGGCGGCCGCCTTCTCGGCCTCCACCTTCTCCAGACGGTCGGCCTCCTCCTTGTTGCGCTTCTCCCGCGTGTTTCGCTCCATCGCCTCCCGGAGGTCGGCGGCGGGGTCGACTCGCCGAGTATTGGCGGACGTCTCTGCCGACCCCATGACGGAGGGGACGGCGACTCTCTCAAGGGAAAGAGGGGCCCTGAAGAAGAATGGAAGGAGTATAAAAGAAGACTCGGACAAGATTCACCGAAGGAAAATAAAAAAGCATAAAAACTTACGCAGAGACTAGCGGCGGCCTTCTCACTTCCCTACAGAAGCGGTTGGCCTTCGCGGCCGCCTCCTCCCGTTTGGTCGCGGTGGCCGCCCCCTTGAACTTCTTCAACTTGCCACCGAGCGCACTCGGCCCGGCGTGACGCCTCTTCAAGCCGCCTTGGCCGGCGGAGGAACCGGCGCCCGATGAGCCGACCCTCGGCTGGTGGTGCGGGGCGACTTCCCCTTCGGCGTCGTCATCAGGCCAGTCGGCGATGGTGGCCGAGGGCCTGAAGTCGCCTACCGCTCCTCCTCCCCCGCCTTCGGCGTCGGCTTCCATTGCCGCCGCCCCCAAGTCGGGGTCGTCGACGTCGCTCTCCGCACGATCGGGGACAAACTTGCGGGGCTGTATCGTGGCGCCGGCTGCAGGCTGCATGAGGGGGTTCTAGCTCAGAAGAAACCAACGAGAATCAGAAACCGGATTCAGCCGCAAAGAAGACAAAGCAATAAGGAGATGCGACTTACCACTGGTGGGGGGTTGTCGTGCGAGTACGGCTCCTTGCCGAACTGCCAGTCCTCCCTGACTTGGGTCTCGGAGGCCGCTCATCTAGCAGATCAGGTGAGGCCGGCCTTGGAGCGGGAGAACTCGGCGCGCCACGAAGGCGGCCAGCAAGTCGGCCCCAACGAGGCCCTCCGACTGCGTCAAGACTCGGAGTCGCGCTACGGCGGCGGCTCCGACGGGAGTCAGCATCTTGACTCGATGAGACCAGCTGGGGAGCCTCTCAGCTAGGGGGCCGGCTTCGTAAGGCGGCAGATTAACCCAGTCGCCGTCGGAGGCGAGGTTCTTCACGTAGAAGTATGAGCGCTGCCACATCCTCACCGACTTGATCAGCGAGATGGAAGGGAAGGGGTTGTCGGCCGTCGAGCGCCGCATGGCGATGTAGGCACCACACTGAGCCGGCATGCCGGCGACGTGCGTGCCGAGCTTGGAAGTGAAGAATTCTCCCCATAGCTCGATGGTGGGGAGAACACCGAGGAAACCTTCGCACAGAGTGGCGAAGGCGGAGAGCAGCACCACCGTATTCGGGGTGAGGTGGTGCGGTTGGAGGCTGTGAAACTCCAAGAAGGAGCGGAAGAAGCCGCTCGCCGGCAGCCCCAGGCCACACATGAGGTGCGAGCGGAAGATGACCCGCTCGCCCTCCTCCGGCCGGCGATATCTCCTTCGCCGGCGCGGTGCGGCGTCGCATGAGGTGTGCGCCGGGGAGGCGGCACGTCTTGCGGAGGAATTCAATGAGGTCGGCGTCGACCTCCGAGCCGTCCCACGCGCCGGAACGCACGGCCGGAGCCGTGGCGACGGAGGAGGAGCTCATCGCTGGCTGGTGCGGTCTGGTTCTGCTCGCCGGCGGCAAGAAGGAGAGAGGAAGCAAGAGGAAGAGGAAGCTATTGTAGTGATCTTTAGCAATTTGAAGGCTGTCAAACCTCATGCCAACATAGGGTTCCATAGGTTGAGAACCAACCTCATCCTCTCCTTCTTCTTCTTGCACATATCCATCAACAGCCCCAGCTCCTAACTCAGTCCTGGTTGGACCAGGAACATTTGCCCCGGTTCCTGTGTCATCTAGAGTATGGCTCTCTGACTGCAAAGACACCACTACAGGGGCACCACGACTTGATGGCTGGCCTGCCACATTGTCATGGCCAATAGGGCTTCCACCACGACTTGCCTGCGTGTAGTAAATAGATCACCCATTTTCTGACCAATTTCCTTGTGGTATGCTGGGTTGCTGCTGATCCTTATCATGAGGAAGCTCATTGAGATCAAGCATGTTTTCCTTTTTTTCGATGCTGTCACACACACACTACACATATAAAAAAGAAGAAAGTGATGATCAGTTGTTAATAAAAGAAAAGGGTGTTTCAAACAACCTAAAAACTTAGTAAATAGGCAGTTGCACACCATTTTATGACAATCTTAGTTCCAAAAGCAATATGTCTATAGCAGAATCTTTTATTATAACATGCATGCATTTTTTTGTTTCTGCACAGAGTTGTTATGTTAGTTGCACAGTTTGCAGTAAATAGTTAGCAAGAACTTGACTTCATTTTACTACAGAGTTTTCTGACTTTTTCCTCTGCTTTTGTTGCAATGATCCGCAGGGTTTCCGTTTGCAAGGAGCTTATTCAGATTTTCCTACACATAATTGGGACACAATTTGATGGTACTTTTTGCAGATGCAAAATCCAGGTGAAAGAAGAAAGAAGAATTTGATGACAGACTATAGATATATGTTTTTCTTCGCCGTTTCTGTTTCTACTTCCAGTATATTTGAACATATTTTTAGCTATAGCTTTGCAATAGGTGTGCTACCAGAATATATGTGTGGTTTTATGGCTTCAATAACCTTTGTTTATTCATCTGTTGCACATATTGCTGCAGAAGTTGCTGTACTGCAGTTTTTTGGTTTTGGCTAGAATAAATCTTTGAGTTGGCCAGGATGCATATATCAGTTGGCCAGCATGCAAGTTTAGTTGGACAGGCAATGTGTTCAGTTTTTCTAGAATAGATGTTTTCAATTTCCTAGGATGCATATATCAGTTGGCCAGCATGCATGTTCAGTTGCATAGTCCATGTATTCAGTTGAATAGAATAGATGTTTCATTTTCCTAGGATGCATACATCACACTACAAAAAAAAGACACATCTGTGACATTTTGGGCCGAACGAAATTTTTTTCTGTCATACATATGACACTTCTATGACGATAATTGTGACAAAACCCGGTATCATCATAGATGTGGTGGGCTCCTACTTCTATGACAAAAAATCATGACAGAAAATGGGCTTTTCGTCCTGGGCGGGCCAAAGATGCAGCTGCATGACATTCTTTGGGCCGTCCATGACGGAAAAAACCGTGATAGAAGCGAGGGGGAGGAAAATTTCAAGGAGTTGCCGGTTACGGTGGGATGTCGGGGGCGGAGCGATGCGCGTTTCTCTTGTACATACGCACGTGTGTGAGAGACGTTGGCTCTAACTGAAGCCGAGCGAGGCGTTGGGCTCTAACTAAACCCGAGCGATTGCACTACAGGCTACGCGTTACTGAACCTGAGGGATCGATCGATGGCTATTAACTGAACCAGATGGAGCGATTCCTTCGCTACTGCTGCTAACTGAAGCCGATCGATTGGATGAACAGTGAGCGTTGCGGAGGGGTTTGGATGAACAGTGAGCGGTGGCGTTGCCTCTGGATGAACAGGAACCCGTGGTGTGGAGGGCTGGATGAACAGTAGACGGTGGAGGGGTGGCCGTGGAGGGGTAGTTGAACAGGACCCCATGGTGTGAAGGGCTAGATGAACAGTAGACGGTGGAGGGGTGCCCGTGGAGGGGTGGTTGAACAGTAGCCGGTGGAGTAGCGCGCGGTGGAGGCTGGATGAACAGGAGCCCGTGGAGGCTGGAGGAGGTCGACGGTAGCCCGTGGAGGCTGGAGGAGGTCGACGGTGGAGA
>NC_041385.1:780234294-780254618 GCF_002162155.2 Triticum dicoccoides
GTACGTCACACCGCTCCCGATCAACAGGACCCCCGTTGCGATCGTAGCGCTCCAACACAAGTCTGTTTCGTCCGTTTTGCGGTACGCCACACCCCTCCCGATCAACAGGACCCCCGTTTCGACCGTAGGAGGTACGTTTCCTCCGTTTTGCGGTACGCCAGGCCCCTCCCGATCAACAGGACCCCGTTTCAAACGTGACCGGTCGAACACAAGGCGGTTTCCTCCGTTGTGCGGTACGCCAGGCCTCATTTCCATCGCATGTTCCGTCTAAGCCCTCCCGATGAACACGACCACGCATTCCGTTCCGACCCAGCCGGTTGGCTCCCCATGAACACGACGACGATGTTGTTTCTCCGTTCCAACCCAGCCATGTACGTATGCGCGATAGGCGTTAGGGACCCTGACCGTATGTACGTACGTGGCCGTATTTTATTTCTTGCACCCTTGCCGCTGTACGTACGTGTACATGCTACATGCGCGCCTCTACCACGACACGTGCGCGCCTCTACATCCACCAGTATATATGTACGTACATGTTCGCGACCAGAATGACAACGCTACATACGCTTCGACCAGGTGGGTCCCGACTGTCAGACACTTCCTTGCGTGCGACGATGTAGCTGGTGGGTCCCAGCAGTCAGGGGGGCGAATCGTTTTTTTTTTCGGACGCACTTCCTTGCGTGCGAAGATGTAATTGGTGGGTCCCGGCAGACAGGGAGAAACATTTTTTTCGCTAAATACGGTGGCTCGTCTGGTGTGTCCCCGCTGTCAGGTGGAGAAATAATTATTTTGCACGTAATAAGGAGGCACTTCCTTGCTGCGGTCGTGGACCCAGCTGTCAGCCTCTCCACGTACAGTCCACGTCCGGTGGAAGCCATTCCTTGACCATGTTGACCACGCCGCTCCGAGAGCACCAGGGCGGTGGACGATGGTGAGGCCTAGGAAGGGGACGACGCGGAGCCGGGGAAGACGCGGCAGTGGATGCCCACGCGTAGAGGAGTATGAGGGTTCACTAGTTCGGCTGCGGTGTGAGGCTGTCGTCGCCACAGAATAACAGGGGTTGTGGGTGCGTAGAGGGATGGCCTGGCCAGCGTTGGGTGTAGTAGGGGGCGGTGAGCCTCCGCGGCATCACAGCCGGCCTCGGGCGGCAGGTGTAGGCGGCACGACCGGCGCTGCTTTTGGCGGCTGGAGCAAGAAGACCAGAGGTTGAAGAAGCACTACGGCCGTTGGATGGACATCGTACGGTCACTGGAGCTAGAATCGTTCATATATTGACTAAAGTTGACAAAGGCCTCTGTCCCAGTCAACTTCGTAGGCCCACAAGTCAGCCTCCCACCAAGGTTGGTCCCAGCTAGCATGGGGGTATTCATTTTTTATGCATAATAAGGAGGCACTTCCGGTGGGTCCGAGCTGACAGCGGGGGGGGGGGGACGTTTTTTCCGCGAAATACGATGGCCCGTCCTGTGGGTCCCAACAGTCAGGGGTGTCGGAGTTATTGGCGACGGGTATCCCGAAGACGACAAGATGATATTTCAAGACATCGGGGCTAGCAAAGCCCCTCAGTCCAACTACCCGGCCGGCTGCCGACTGCTGGCTGACGACTTCTCCCCCAGGCCGACTGCTAGCTGCCGACTTCCCAGCCGCCCAGGTCGACTGCTAGCTGCCGACTTCCCGGCCGACCAGGCCGATTGCTGGCTACTGACTGCTCCACCAGGCTGGCTGCTGGCTGCCGACTTCCCGGCCGCCCTTGCCGACTGCCGGCTGCCGACTGCGCCTACCAGCCGGCTGCCGACTGCAGCCCGACCCGACACCGACAAGACATCGACGGGACAACCGTACCGCGATGCCATCATGTACAGTGACACTTGTCCCTAGCACTATTTATTAAGTGACCCAGGGGACAAGTGTGACATCCCACCATGCCACTAGCTAGCTAGCTACCATACCTACATAGCTTACTTGCTAAGCTACCCCCACACTATATAAGGCACACATCCATCCATCCAGGGGATGGACACCCATGGACTCACACACTCTCACGCATGAGCACTCAACTGCTCACGGCCATCAGCATGGCCGGCCACTAGCTAGCTCACATACACATATGAGACATATACCAAGCCAGATGCCGATGGCACTGATCTCAGATACAGCTCCAGGAGCACTTTGTACTGCCTGATGTACACCCCAGATAGATACACTAAGACATGCAGCAGTAGGAGTATTATCTCTCCGGAGAGCTCCGAAGCTGGGTAAACTAGCGCGTGCTACTCGCATACCCGTCCCCGGATATTCCGGCAGCGGTCTTGCCCTCACACGAGGCCACCCTGTGGCATATGTCGTCTTGCACCCCCCCCCCCCCGTGAGAATACCACGACAAGGAGGACACATTTTTTTCGCGAAATACTGGTGACCCGTCCGGTGGGTCCCTGCTGTCAGGTGGAGGAATAATTATTTTCCGCGTAATAAGGAGGCACTTCCTTGCAGCTGACGTGGACCCAGCTGGCAGCCTCTCCACGTACAGTACTCTTCCGATGGAAGTCGGTCGTTGACCACATTAACCACGCCACGCCGAGAGCACCACGGCGGTGGACGACGGTGAGGCCTAGGAAGGGGACGACGGGGAGCCGGGGAAGACGCGGCAGTGGAAGCCCGCACGGAGAGGAGTACGAGTGTTCACTGGTTTGGCTGCGGTGTGAGGCTGCCGTCGCCGTAGGGCCTGGCCAGTGGTGGGAATAGTAGGGGGCGGTGAGGTCTCCGCGGCAGCACAACCGGCCACGGGAGGCAGGAGCATGCGCCACGACCGGCGCTGCTTTGGACGGCTGGAGCAAGAACACCAGAGGTTGAAGAAGCACTACGGCCGTTGGATGGCCATCGTATGGTCACTGGAGCTAGAATCATTCATATTGACTAAAGTTGACAAAGGCCCCCGTCCCAGTCAACTTAGTAGGCCCCAAGTCAGCCTCACACCATGGTGGGTCCCAGCTAGTAGGGAGAGTATTCATTTTTTTGTGCGTAATAAGGAGGCACTTCCGGTGGGTCCGAGCTAACAACGCGGGGAATGTTTTTTTCACAAAATACGCTGGCCTGTCCGGTGGGTCCCAACAGTCAGGGGGGAAACGTTTTTTTTGCGAAATAAGGTGGCCCGTCCGGTGGGTCCCTGCTGTCAGGTGGAGGAATAATTATTTTGCGCGTAATAAGGAGGCACTTCCTTGCGGCCGCCTGGACCCAGCTGTCAGCCTCTCCATGTATAGTACTCTTCCGATGGAAGTCGGTCGTTGACCACATTGACCACGCCACGCCGAGAGCACCAGGGCGGTGGTCTGGACGACGGCGAGGACTAGGAAGGCGACGACGCGGAGCCGGGGAAGACGCAGCAGTGGTAGCCCACGTGGAGAGGAGTACGAGGGTTCACTGGTTCGGCTGCCGTCGCCGCAGAATAACAGGTGGTGTGGGTGAGTAGAGGGATGGCCTGGCTAGCGGTGGGAGTAGTACGGAGCGGTGAGGCCTCCGCGGCATCACAGCCGGCCACGGGAGGCAGGAGCACGCGACACGACCGACGCTGCTTTGGGCGGCTGGAGCAATAAGACCAGAGGTTAAAGAAGCACTACGGCCATTGGATGGACATCGTACGGTCACTGTAGCTAGAATCGTTTATATTGACTAAGTTGAAAAAGCCCTTGGTACGCGTCAACTCAGTAGGCCCACAGCTCGGATTTGGCAGAGAACATATAGCCCATTTGCGATTTGTAGGAATGTACAACCCATTTTTCAATTCTAATGGAATTTACTACAGCCCGTTTACGGGTTTGTTAAAATTACAGCCCAATTTCTAGGTAGGACAACGATTAATAATTTCAAACAACCGCTCAAAACAAAAAAAAATCCCACATTTTGATGGGATTCGAAATATTTTTATCCGAAATTTCTAGTTAGGTTAAATATAATTTCAAAATAAAGTTGTATCATGTTAAAATCCAACGAAATATTGCGCGCGCAACAAGTAATGAAATTAAAATTTCTAAATTCCAAAAATAATATATTTTTCAAACTAATTACGTGTTTGGTGCGTAGTAATTGCCCAGTTATTATAATTACATCCCATTTATTATTTCGTAAAGTCCATTTTCTTGTTAAGCTAATGCATACCTCCTAGGAAACTTTGCAGCCCAGCGGGGCGGATAACAAGTTGACCCGGATATTGTGTACAACTGTCGGCCCAGTTGCATTGCTGATGTTGAAAAAAAGGCCTGTGTAGTACAGTACAACCTAACATGGTTACTCAGCCCACATTCAGGGACGCCAGAAAGGCCCAAACAAGGCTTCTGTACAACTTTTTGAAGTCACTGAGCTCAATTAATAACTTAAAAAAGTTAAATTACAGTGGAACCTAATTAAAAGTTGTCACAAGCAAATAAATAATTCAACGGGTCCCACATGTGCGTGTGTGTGTGTGTGTGTGCGTGTGTGTGTGTGTGTGTGTGTGTGAGAGAGAGAGAGAGAGAGAGAGACCCATCGGTCGATGCTCGTAAATACATCTTTCAGCCATATGCATTGCTGATGCTCAGTAAAAACTTATATAGTTGACACAATCATATAGAACATCATAGCACACTGAACTTGCATACAAAAATTTCACGCAAGCGGCACAATCAGGATGGAAGCAGTGGATCACTAGAAGGGCTATGTTGAAACCAACGAATTCGTGCATAACGGTTCATCGTCTTTATAAATGATGGGGAAATATCTTGAATGTTGTGCAAAGAAAACAGACAAACAACACAATAAGTTCTGCTAGCACATTAAGTTGACGTACATCCCTTTCTAAAAAGAGTTCAGGTACAAAATTAGAACAGGTCACAATCAAATGTACTGGCATATCAGTGCTTCAGACCCATACCTCGGATTTAATTAGTACTATCTGACAAGATTCAGTTGTTACCACAAATTAGAGCACATCCAGGTAGCCAGGCCTGCCTCTTCTCCCAAAGAAGCAGTGGCTTCCACCGCGTGATGGAGTAGGCCCTGTGCCATCCATCATTCCGAGCAACACGGGGAAAGTTTGACGTTGACTCTTGTAATGGACGTCGTCGACGGACCCTGGCACCAGCGGGGGCGGCAGGACTTCGATTGATGGATTGACCACTTCTTCGACATGCACGAACACTCGATACAGGTACATCCCTAACGTGGTCCGCGGCGGCCTTTGTGTCGATGAATAGTACAACCCCGGTTCCTGCACCGGTATCTCAACACCAATCACCTTCGGTATGGTGGACGGCTTCTTCATCCATGCCATAACCGTCAGAGCCCAGCAGTCCGGAGGAACAAACATTCTTACAAGCTCACCTCCAAGGTGTTTGATAAGCTTGTTCATGGACTCACTTTTCCAAGCACATCGAGGCATGCCATGGAAGTTAAGCTTTGTTAAAAACTCAAGCTCAGAGGGCACCGAGCCCCATCCTAGGTGCCACCGATCAAAGCTCACCAGCGCGCCATCGTAGAACAAACGCCAGGAAGATTCGAACACACGACTACAGTCGAAAGTTGTTCGGAACCTAACGAAGAAATCAGCCGGTGGCGGACAGACTTCGACGAGCAAGTCACTTATTTGGATGCCGTGCGCAATGCCAAGAGCTTTGACAAGGTCGTCCGGTGAGACGGGAGGCCGGTCACCGTTGATGGTTACCATCAGCACTTTGCCGGCAAGCTGGTCGTCAAGCGCCGCCATGCCACTGTTGAGCGACAGCATGCAGCGACCGAAGGCAGGACGGACCTCAGGATCTCCGGCTCGGAGATCCGCGTTGACCGGTGACATGATAGTGCGCTTGAGTGCACGGAGTACAGGAGGGGGATTTGGGGGAACTGGAGTAGGAATCGAGATTCCAGAGGTGGGGGAGGGGCGGGAGACTGGGGATGAAAAGGTAGCATGAATTTCGAGCACGCGCCAATATGCTCTCGGCGCGCAAGCGCATGAAAACACTGGTGGCGCCCACATGTCGGCCTAAGAGGCCTTATTCTTTCTTTTTTGGAGAGCCCGGACTTTTTTTCAGGATCTTTTGAGATCCTGGCCCGAGAGTCATAATTGACTTGTTTGGCATTGCGTTACAACTCGGGCCATATTCAACGACACCTCACTGGCCCAAACAAAGTGTACATCATCGAAAAGACAGTGAGCTCAAATTATATAACTTGAAAAAAGGAGATATACTCTAAACACAAGAGAATGGTGATGCCCTCATTTAGCCCACCAGTAGTTCGAGACAATAAACAGTTCGAAACAACGATATATACAACATTCAAACACTGACTAGTGACTACTACTGACATAAACAGCAAGCAAGATAGTTCATAAGAAGTCTTGCTACACCACCAAAACGTACCCATCTGCAGCGCCCAGACTCTCATGATCCAGACGAGAATGACATTCTAAACAGAAGCAACTATTACATAGAAAGAGTGACATAGATGAGGATGACCAAATGACAAGGAATATGCATAAAAAAAGAAAGAACTACCCATCCAGAACCAGCAGCAAAGACAACAAAGTCATTCGAAGAGATGATCCAACACCATCATAATTTGTAGCCCCGCTTTAGCGACCAGTGATCCGGAGACACCAGTACTCCACCCTTTCCATGCAACAACCCAATTACCTATCAACCTGAAGGCTTGAACCACATCACTGCCTGTCGTAATTTAGACATCCAAGGATCAAAGTTAATCCGGATGCCTTTGTCATTCTCACCTTCTTTTGGCTGCAGGCTGTATCGTTGACAATCAGGGGAGTATGCTCCCGAACTCCTAGGGCGCGCCGTGTAGACACAGTTTTCTGTAGCAAACAGAGCCTCTCTGCCGTCAAGGTCCTTGCCAACGGTGATCTCCTGGTTAATCGGATAATTGAGTCCGAGAAACAGAGAGTGTGAACCAAGGCTGTTTACCCGCCTCCAACTAAAAAATCCTAAAGGCCCCAACAAGCTGGTATCGTGCTCATAGACGTAACAGCCACTGTCCGGATATTCACGTATTACACGGTGCTTGTATACAGTGGGGTTTTTGCAATATAACTTTTCCGGCTCATGTGTCTGAATGATCATCAGTCTTTTGTCGTCGTCTGGTCGAGCGAGGAACCAGTTGTGCTTCCCTGTTTTTGGCAAAGGTGGTGTAATTACAAAGGGCAGTAACTGTAGGGACACTGCATCATATCAAAAAGGACAGGCATTGTTAATGTAAGATCATCATTGTTCAGAGTATGAGTAGGATAATGCAAGAAACAACATTGATATGTCCCTGTTGGAACTGGGAGGAAAATACAGGGAAATGTATACTGGGTTCAAAAATATAGAAGTGCCCTGCATGGTTATACTCATGTTATCTCACAATCGATTCTTCACAGGAAACTACCATGTCATGCATGTTATGTAATCATGTTCTGTCCTCACAAAAAAATTCTTCAAGGTAACTAACAGACCATGCATTGTTATATACTCGTGTTCTGTGGGCAAAAATTTTGTGAGGATATTATTCTAGTCATTGATTGCTGGAGGGAGAATATAGGTATGTACACATGGTAAGCATTGCGGGATTTCACTACTTCCAAATATAGAGTTCTCCATATGCACATTTACTTCCCTAATGTATGGTTAGATGAAACCAACAGTGTGGTGCATGTTTCTACATCATGAAAATGAGGAAACTAACATGGCCATTGATACACACTCATATTTAGTAGTAGTATATAGATTACTGTAAAATAAGGATAATATCCATATATTCCTAACCGTTTGCTTATTCAGGGTACAAATTGGCTGTAATGACATGGTCACAATCGCATGAATTAACTCATTCCAAATATAGCTGATTTATGGCGTCTCTAATATATTGCCATAGTTCTACTCAAATTCTGCTCAAACAGGGATATGCCAATCATCAAAAAAAGTTCAAACAATGTCATGGCGTCATCATTAACATGAGACAGAAACAACTTACACGCGCCGTCCCAGCAATACGTGGTGCCATCTTCTTTGTCGGTCGCGTAGATGATGCCATTGTGTTCTATAGCATCACAGAAGTGTGTATCAGCTTTGACGATGATCCACTGCGAGCCGAGTTGTCTCCGGCTAAAAAAGGCACCGGTGTAAAGATAGGAGAGTCCGCGGTCGAACAAGGCAATTAGCTTGAAGTCTGCGTAATTCGCATGTCATGTGGGTACTTGACAGATTACAATCTTCTGCAAAACAAGGTCTGTCCAACTCACATAGTAATCTAGATGACTTGGACCACGATGGTAATACTCTATATAATCCAATGGAGGAAGGATAATCTCATGGGAGGTCTGGAAGTTCACGAGCACCAAGTTTTTACCATCTTCTCTGAAGGCAGCCATCCAGTGGGAGTTCATGCCGACCCAATACATACCTGCGAAGAAGTTTCGGGCGATGGTGATCGGATCGATGTCGAGGGAAATGATGTACGGCAACACACTACATACCTGCAAAGAAGTTTTGGCTAATGGAGATCGTATTGAAGTCGAGGGGCATCATGCACGCCTCCGTATCATGATGAGCCAATCTCGCAAGACTAGATAGCAGGAAGCAGGGTGTCTTGAAAAGCTTAGGCCTCGCTTCGATGATGGCCGTGTGCATGTCCCTCAAGCATGCAGCCAGCCGCAGGGCGGTCAACATATCCACACACGAACAAAAGAGGTCGAGGATGTCACTGGGGAGATTGCTCCAATCGCGGCTCATATGGATGCTGCATGGTTCACGTTCGGCCATGGTGGAGTTTGGAAGGGGGCTTGATTTACGGGGGAGAAGGATGTCGGTGCTGGAACGGCTAGCGAGGGAATAGTGGTACTGGGGGAGGCGAGTGAGGCAACGATACACGAGGGCACAGTGAGATGGAGACGGAGACGGAGATGGAGAAGGAGATGGAGATGGAGTGGTGCTATGGGAGCGGAGAGGGAGACAAGGCGAGGCGCCAATGTGTTGTACAGCGGCGGTCACAGACTGCACAGTGCACAGGGTGAGGCTGACTTTGGTAACCAGAACACGCCGTCTCGCCTAGACTAGTGTCAGGCGCAGGGTGTTGTCACTTCACTGTGAGGACCGGATGAATAGTATTTTGACCATCAAGTGTACCACAGTTGTACTACTACTACTAGTAGTAGGAACATGAGTACTCTAGTATTGTATAGCGGAAATAGGTCTCCCGTGCTAGCACGCATGTTCACTTCATCGTTCAGGTATCATCCATATTGCGAGCAGAACCAAATTCTCGTGCATGCCAATCAACGCCCTGCCGCGATGCATGCAGTGGTCGTTCTGGTGCATCAAGGACGGCATGCAGATTGTTCCACACTTGAGAAGAGGAAAAATGGAAAGGTAGAACGCGGTAGCAGAGGAAGAGAATGCTAGCTAACGAGGCTGGGAGGGCATCGAGCAGGAAGTTAATGCTCCACGCCTAAAAGTTTTGGGAAAACCTGATTTTCATAAGGTGACTTATACTCACCTAAACGGAGGGAGTATTCCTTAACCAGAGAATGTTGTGTCTCCCACTCACGGGCTCAAAAAAAAGCTACAACACATTTTTTTATCTGTTTGCATAGGTCCCACCTATCAGGAAGGATGGGCACGTACACGAACAGGTACGACTCCTCAGTCTACCCGCATAGCCTTTTCGTTTAGTCTACCTAGCCGTCTAATCAACTACCTGCACGCCACTTCTCCCATTTACTTCTCCATCGGGAACCGATTCGCCTCGGCTTCTTCACCTCCCCTTTGTCTTCATTTGCATCCAAACCCCACTGCGTTCACATTGTTTTAGCCTCTTTAAATAATCATCTACTACTTCAGTTAGACTAACCATCTAATCCTAATTCTCCAAACCATAGCCCTCCGTTCCAGCGGTTCCAAATGGCGAAAGAGATCGAGATGCAGGTTTTTAGCGTCCAACATGTCCTCGTCGAAGGCTCGATGCGCATAGTTGCCACCGTCACCGTCCACCCAAGGGTTGTTCGGCAGTGGATTAACAATGTATCCAACTCCCTCAAAAAGGTAGAGACGAGGGTCATCGGTCTCGACGAAGAGTACACGGAGCGTGCCCCTGGGAAGATCCAGCACGCCGCCGTCCTTTAGCTGTGCCTTGAAGATGATGTTTTGGTGTACCACATCATACACTCTCCCTCCATACGAGGTGAGCTTCACGATTTCTTGTCTCGGGAGGACGTATAGTTCTGTGGGGCAGCCATCGAAGGGGACAAACAGAAGCTGGAGCCGTACAACCCTTATTTGAAAAGCATCGCTGACCTACAAACCAGAATCAAAATTCCTATAGAAGATTGTGCTAAACAGACACCATCCCTATTCTCCGTAGCAAATTTTGTGCTCGGTACAAATCTTCAGAAGGGTGACGAGACGGTGGCATTAAGGTCGTCTGGATGGGAGAATTATCCCTTGACGTACGAGCGGATAAAATATGCTGCCCTCGATGCCCGTGTGAGTTTCGAGATAGCTGCAAGGTCCAAAGAGCTTGTTGCGAAACCGTCTCCCACAGAGAATGAGAACAAGAAGAAGAAGAAGAAGAAGAAGAAGAAGAAGAAGAAGAAGAAGAAGAAGAAGAAGAAGAAGAAGAAGAAGAAGAAGAAGAAGAATAAGAAGAAGAAGAGGAAGAAGAAAACGCTGCACCAGCAGGAGGGCATTATGGATGGATGAACTATTTCCTCTCTTGTAAAAAAATTATTCCCTCTCGGTGTATATTGATATAGATGGACTATTTCGATGGTGTGCATGTCTTTGGAACAGAGTAGTAGCATGGGTCCTCTTGACTATAAGGAATTATTTATCCACATATATAGCTTTCTCTGCTACTGCTTCCAGTGATCGGTATGCAGTGCATGTGTCCGTAGACATGACATCTTGTCCATAGAAGTTCAACTATGGCGACCATCACATTTCATCTCGCGATTCCCACGACGCCTCTCCAACCCACGACACCATGCCCCCCGATATGCGCCTCACCCCTCTCCGCGGTGACATGTGGGCCACCTATAATGCGGCGAGCATCAAGTTTCTACCACAGCCACCCGCGATTCCCACGACGCCGCTCGAATCCATGAAACCACACGTCCTCCGACCTGCGGCTCACCCCTCTTGGCCCCACTTCCCCTCTGCCTTCGGGAGCATTACATGTGGACCAGTCACCTATCGGGTCCACATGTTATTGACTCAAAGGTAGGTGTAGTAAGGCGCTGAAGCTCAGTCCCGACGGCCCTGAGAGGGAAATGTAACTCCTGCGCCAGGGCTTGTGGTGCTCCCACAGCACGACTCGTGCCAAACTCGAGATTTGTTTCTTTACTATACATGAACGCAACGATTTAATGGACATTGTAATCTCAACATGTGATGGGGAGCTCTAAATTTGAATTTGAAACTTATAAAATGAAAAGATTCAAAACAAATAAACTGGGAGAGAGGAAGTATATCGTAGGATGTGTCCCATACAAAATAAGTCCCCTGGTTTGTCACCGCGAAGATGCAGTTAGAAAGGAGCACGGCGTCTTCCTACTCGTACGTCAACAAATCGGCCGCAGACAGCATGGTCCGCCTTTGACCGCCATGTGCAAGGTTCGTGCTATCTTTTATTCAATCTCACCGTGGTTCCATCGTACCAATTCATGTGGTGGCCCGTTGCATGGCTGATCCCAATGTTGGACAAAGGTTCTATGGGAACGGTGTCACCGTTGTAAATGTTGTGCAAATTGATGTTGGTACCCTCCCGTACATATGCAAGCCAATTTCCACTCGCACCGAGCCTAGCCTGTGAAATAGTGGGCAGGGGGAGAATTAGGAAATGGACACGAAAGTAGTCTTTAGAATGCATTTACTACATGATCAAATTCATCTTACCTGCTCATCGGAGGAAATCCGAGTGCCCCTCGACGTCGGCGTCTCAAGGGGCGTCAACTTGCAACTACGGCCACGCCGCGCTGGAGAGACCCCCAAGGAAACATCCTCGTGCGTTCCACGGAACGTCAAGATGCATTTGTATGAGTAGTTTATCTTGTGAGAGAAAAGGATGAACGAGGGAAGGCCTCTAGAGATAGAGATGGACACTACTACTACCAATGTGCTGGCACGTCCGTTGCAATGGATCCAAACTAGTAGAATAATACGTGTTCACGTGCTTGAAATATAAACACTCTAGTTTTGATATACATGTGTCAGCAGACACGACAACTTGTCCATGGAAGTTGAACCACGGCGACCATCACGTTTCTTGTTTCTACCACTGCCACACCCACACATGATTCCCACGACGCCGCTCCAACCCACGACACGACGTTCCCCGATGTGGACATGGATCCTCTGACGTGGCAATCACTGCCTTGCCCTGCCTTTCCTTCGCTGACAGGTGGGACCCACGCTTATGGGTCCCACATGTCATTGACAGAATGGTAGGATTGTTCGTGCCCCTCATCCCTGTCGGCCGCACCGCTCCTCTGCCTTTGTGTGCATGACATGTGGGCCAGCTGAACTGCGGCGACCATCAACTTTCTACCATAGACACACCCGATTGGACGCGGTTTGCCTGCTCCGTTGCTATGCTCCGATCCGTACTCCCGCACCATCGGATTTTCATCCAGCGGCTGTGACACACATTTCGTCTTGGGCATCAATCCTCAGCTGGAATACTTATGTACTATAGGTAGTACCCGCCAGTGTGGCCATCTATGCCTCGTAACGCCCCGACACCCAGCTGTGGTACCCTCGCCACGGCCACGCCACCACCGGCCGGTTCATCTCGAACGAGTGAGTCGCGAACCACGCCACCACCATGAGAATGACATGTGGGCCAGCCGCATTTAAGGCCCACATGTCATTGACTCATAGGCCGGGCACTAAGCCACTGAAGTTCGGTCCCGTGGGCCCCGAGAGGAAAATGTAACTCCTACGGCAGGCCTTGTGGTGCTCCCGTAGTACGATCTCGTGCCAAAACTGGAATTTGTTTCTTACTACTACTTGTACTAGTACGAAGGTACACGTGCATTGCACGCATGAGATTCTGGTGGTTTGTGCATTATGCTTCTACATGTGGAGTTTTCTGGATTCTAACATGTGGAAAAATTTGGTGGAATGTAAGGTTAGGCAAGTTTGATTAACTTAGGTGAGTGTTTGGTTCAAGCCACACCTTTGGCAAGCCACACTGGCCAAACATGACATACACACAAAAAATGTGGCAAGATTCCCTTAGGCTTGCCAACTTGTGGAAAAATTTGGTGGAATGTAAGGTTAGGCAAGTTTGATTAACTTAGGTGAGTGTTTGGTTCAAGCCACACCTTAGGCAAGCCACACTGGCCCCACATGACATACACACAAAAAATGTGGCAAGATTCCCTTAGGCTTGCCAACTTGTGGCAAAATTTGGTGGAATGTAAGGTTAGGCAAGTTTTATTAACTTAGGTGAGTGTTTGGTTCAAGCCACACCATAAGCAAGCCACACTGGCCCCACATGACATACACACAAAAAATGTGGCAAGATTTCCTTAGGCTTGCCAACTTGTGGCAAAATTTGGTGGAATGTAAGGTTAGTCAAGTTTGATTAACTTAGGTGAGTGTTTGGTTCAAGCCACACCTTAGGCAAGCCACACTGGCCCCACATGACATACACACAAAAAATGTGGCAAGATTCCCTTAGGCTTGCCAACTTGTGGCTCTCATTTTGAAGAACTTATTAATAACTTTGCCTGAGCTCAGTTGTGACAAAGTTAGTCATGAATTAAATTCAACCATGGAGTCTTCTAGATTATACATGTGGCAGAATCGGGTGGATGATATCCAATGGCCAGTAGTGCTCAGATTTTCCATCTTTGTACCGTCGGATTCGCTTCATCCAACGACCGACTTTCAAAGTTTTTCACACACTATATAGGGGGTATAGATATAGATGTGCCGGTCCGTTGCAATGGATCCAAAGTATATCTATTTAGTGGAGTGCACTCTAAACACATTATCTATTTATTTTTCTCTAAACTTCCATAGCCATGTAACCAAGCCACATAAGTTTCATGGGTGCCCCCCACATCATATTATTCATACTACGTTGATTGAAAAAAACATAAATCACCCAAAACAAGATCTTCCCGTTTTTTGTTCCTACGATGTTGTGCCATGCACGTATCTACTAGTTGTATAGTGGTAGTACTAGTAGTAATATAATAGTATTAGGAGTACAAACTTGGTAGGAGTGGTACTAATACGGAATGCTCCTACTCTATCAACGAGCCCCGTCTGACACAAAATTTCTTGGCTTCCGTGCTACAACTAGATCTTCCCCTTGTTTCTGTTTTCCAACCCGGCGGCGGGCGGGGTGTCGGTTTGCTCAATGGGCGGCCCCACATGAAAGTGAAAATGCTAGGCAGGCAACACGCCTTCCCTAAGCTATGTGTCTTGCCGGACGGGCCGTGTTGTACTCCCGATTCCCGGGCATGTGGGGGTGCGACACGAACGTGGCAGGCCTTTTCCTTTTACTAGCAATGTGCCTGTGCGTTGCGACGGATCCAAAGTAGTAGAATAGTAGTATTTGTTCACAACCTTGAAAGAAATCACTATTGTTTTGATATACTCCTAATATATTACTCCCTCCATACCTAAACATTTGTCTTTTTTGAGATTTCAAATGGACTATCACATACGGATTATATAGACATATTCTAGTGTTTCTAGCAAGATGCCCGCGCGTTGCACGAAGTTGATGGAAAAGGTAAGCACAACTTACAAATTGACGGATGGAGTACTAGTTACAGTGATGCATATAGTTAAGCAAAGGGATCGCACATGTCAGTATTGACTGGAACAAGAATGCAACATCACAATAAGAATTAAGGCCACGATGATGCGATCGTAGTGGTGGTTACAGAACGCAAGAAGAAAGATGGATCCACGAACGTACGACCTCCTCCTCCTCAACTTAGTGCGACGGGCCACCGTCCGGCAGCTAAGGAGCGGCGGCTTTTGTGGTGAGGTCGAGGTGCTTCTCAACAAAGGCATCCAAGGCTTCCAGCCGGTTGAGGAAGGCCAACATCGTACCGTCCTCACTGGCCTTGTAGATACCTATGTACACGATTTTCTCGTACGCGTGGATGTGTAGGTCGACGAATTCTTGCAGGGCGAGGCGCCTCGCTGCGAGCGCGACCTCCAGGTGGACATTCTTCGGGGTGTCGGCGGGCAGTCGCAGGGCCACCAGTGCTTGAAAGAGGTTCCCGCCAAGGAGGCCGATTAGGGTGGCAGGCAATGAGGAGCCCGGGCGCGCGGGCTGGAGGAGTAGGGCGATGTCGTCCACGAGCTTCTTGAGGACGGTGAACTTGTTGCTGGTGGCAATGATCATCTGGTCCAACTGAGAGTCGTAGTTGGCGTCGCCGTCGGCCATCCACCAGCCAGTCTCCAACACCGTCTAGAGATGATCCTCGACGCCATGCCGCAGGCTGGCGTCGTGGACCATCTAGCGCAACCGCTGGCCGCTCACACTACTAGGAAAAGGCCTACTAATGGCGCACCGGTTTTGCCTACTAATGGTGCACCGGTTTTGCCTACTAATGGCGCACTACCGGTGCGCCATTAGTATCACGCCACTAGTATTTTTTACTAATGGCGCACCATGCAGTGCGCCATTAGTTTTGCCCACAGTGCGCCACTAGAGTCTGCTATACTAATGTCGCACCACATGGTAGTGCGCCATTAGTAACAATTTTTTTAATTTTTTTTCTTAATCTCAGGTCACTATTTCACATATGAGATATCCAACACACATATATATACAACAAGCATTCATATAACAATCATAGCCAACACACAAGTTCCATCATATATACATACATAGCCAACACATAGTTCCATCGTTACATATTACAAAAGTTTCACATTGTTCATCCAACACCGTTATCCATCAATTCACAAAAGTTTCACATTGATACAAAATAAAAACAGAAATGGAAAAGAAGCACTCCATCCATGCAAGCTTCCGTGAATTAAATCAAATCTGCAAAATGATAAACAAGAAGTTAGAAGAAGAAGAAGAAGAAGAAGAAGACTAGAAGAATACTAGAAGAAGAAGAACACTAGAAGAAGAATAAGAAGAATTTTCGAAAAGAAGAAGAATAAGAAGAAGACTATAAGCTTATTATGTAAAATTGATCATTTTGTGCTAACATAAGTAATTTTGGAGCTAACCTATAGGAAACTAAGCATATAAGCTCTAAGTTAGCATATTAGAGCCAACTTAGGTAAAATGAAGCTAACCTATGTCATTTTGGAAAAGAAGAAGAATAAGAAGAAGACTATAAGCTTATTATGTAAACTTGATCATTTTGTGCTACCATAAGTTATTTTGGAGCTAACCTATAGGAAACTAAGCATATAAGCTCTAAGTTAGCATATTAGAGCCAACTTAGGTAAAATGAAGCTAACCTATGTCATTTTGGAAAAGAAGAATAAGAAAAATACTATAAGCTTATTATGTAAACTTGATCATTTTGTGCTAACATAAGTTATTTTGGAGCTAACCTATAGGAAACTAAGCATGTAAGCTCTAAGTTAGCATATTAGAGCCAACTTAGGTAAAATGAAGCTAACCTATAGGAAACTAAGCATATTAGAGATAACATAGGTAACTAAGTATATATATATATCATTTTGGAGATCTGACATACTTGACAAAGTTTAGTTCTCATGCATTGTTCTTCTCCTTCTCCTTCCTCAGCCTGATGCGCCAAGAGCGGCGAGGCGGTGGAGGCAGTGGAGGCAGTGGGATGTAGTCTTCTACCACAATTGGCGTGGTCATGTCGCCCAGCTGTGGGATCGCCGGCGCCACCACCGGTGTGTGGTCACTGTCAGGAACCACCACCATCGCGAGGCCACCTTCAGGCACGACCATCGCTAGGTCATCCTCAGCCACCTCCATCTCTTGCCCATGGTCAGCCACCACCATCTCTTGCCCATGGTCAGCCACCACCATCTCTTGCCCTTGGTCTGCCACCACCAGTGCTAGGTCATCCTCAGCCTGATGCCCATCGTCATCCTGCAGCTCCTCATCCCCACTCTGCTCCTCTTCTCCAGCACTCCAGTTCGGATCATCCTTCTTGTTGTCTATGCTGCTGCCAGAATCGCTGCTGCTTTCGCTACAGCCAGAATCGCTGCTGCTTTCGCTACAGCCATAGTCGCTACTACTTTGGCTGTAGCCAGTGTCGCTGCTGCTGGTCCCATTACCTGTCCAAATGCAACAATGACCGTTAACAATCGATGTGAGACAAAGCCAAATGTAGAGGAATAAGAAGAGGCAGAACGTACCCGCATCATCATCGTCAGCGTAGCGCATGCGACACATAGTCGCGTTGAACACATTCACGATGAGCATGGTGGTGTCGTCGTCGTACCTGAAGAGAAGGAAGTACCCCAGCCGCAGGTCGTAGGCACGGTAGAACTTCTCCCACCCACGAGACAAGTACATGTGGACCTTCTTGATCACCAACTCCACATCCCATTGCCTGTGAAACCCGTTGCTGGCCTGTCGCAGCTTCACATTATTTGGCGGATCTTCACCCATCAGCATGTTCATAAAACTGTTAGGAAGCATCTGCAGTTTGGGACAATGAGTGATGTAGCAAACAACATATATCATAATGAGATGGGTGAAGGGGAGATCTCTCGTTTTATATACCCACGTCATGGATGATACTGAAGTCTCAAGTATGATAGTGAAGAACTCGGAAGCATCCAACTCGTACTGCGTTGTCGCAGAGCGGCGGTGGCTGCTTCCCGCCATCTCTGATGAGCAGTAGAAGAGACTAATTAGTACCCTTGCAACAGATCATAAAACGTGCATGATAACAGGCATTAGTCGCAAGTACCCCATATGTCCTATTTTTAGCAAAGTCATGCTAAAATTCACAGAAAATTTCAGCATGACCTTTGCTGAAAATAGGACATATGGAGTACCCGAATTTGCCGGAACGGAAGTTAATCGACATTCCGGCAAACTCAAGGGCCTCTCGGGGTACCTGCAAAATCATTATCCCAGGTGGACAAGGCAATGTGCTACTTGCTTAAATCTCTGTCCAATATTTACAAGACAAACAACAGGTGGCAAAGCCCAGTGTTAAAAAAAAGGCCTCCATCACAACATGGAAAATACGTTGGCCTCTGAAGAGGTGAAACAATATATGCATCTCTAGGCAGTATCATTCAACATTTTGGACAAAGCACTACAAGCAATACTGGATCAGATACAAGAAGAATGTGAGAAAATGCAGACAAATACTAATAGATTGAGGTGTTTAACTTGTGGTGCTCTCTATGCTATACAGACATGTATTCTTGACAAACTAGTACAAGCAATGGTGGATCAGATATAGAAGCAATATGATATAATATAAATAAATGCACCCAATAAAAAAGTACCCATCAATGAGCCTTGTCAAAAAGGATTGTTTGACGCATAAAACCCAACTCAGTGCATAAGCAACCAGTGTCCCTTGCCATCATAGAAAAAAGATAGAACCATACAAAGAATTGAACAGTTTATCATAACAACGGAACACTGATGGTCTGGCATGGCAAGCATGCAAGCTGTAAAGTGACAACACTATAACTGTGAAAAGAGCATAGTCCATCCAAACATATCACACAAATTCCACTAAAATATAACCTAAGCCACACAAAACAAGTAATGAAACCTCCACCAAGAACAGAGCCATACTATAGCAGCAAGACTGTAGTAAGAAAGAACCAATTCCCAAGTCCCAAAATTACTCATGGTACAAAGGCACATGCAAATCCTTATGCAAGAAGTGTAGATTACAAAAGCTAGACACTCATCACTATAGTAGTCTACAGCAACTGTAGAATCACCAACACCGAAAGTCAAATCTATGGGTACCATGAAAAGAAGTTAACATGGACAGCAAGGAGCTGACACAAAACGAATATAGCCTAATTTAGCTATGAAAACCCTCAGGTTGTAGTAGCAAGATACTGCTCTAAAACATGTGATCATTTTTGCACGCTAGGTTTAGTTAGTGTTACCTGCCAAGTGCACATGTGGCAGTAGTTCTAGCAAGCAATGTTGCTAAAGAGTATAGCATGTAAATTGGATCTTGGGCTATAGGTTTAGTGAACTACAGGCTACTGGGCTTCATGGCTATGAATATCTCACAGAGATTTTAATCTCTTCGCTAGCTCTAGAAAACTATTAGGTATTTGTCCGTTATTTGTTGCATATCTTACATTTGGTCGGAGAGCGCAAGGCTAATGTGACAATTGCCACAACCAACCTCTATTTCCCTAATGCTTCTTACAGGGCTGATGCATCAATGTGCCTGGGCATACAAAGATTAGTATATAGTGAAGGACACTGTGCATGCTGGATCTCCTTTTTGTTAAACAATTTGGTAAACTAACTATGATCAAGTTAACTGCATATCGAATTAACCAACTTATGATGACAAACTGAAGCAAGCTATAATCTACTACAATTATCACAAGATAGCAGAAGAACTCATCTAGCAATGCTAGTTGCTAGTAACCAAAGAACCTTCAAACGTGACTGGCTCATGGTTTTTTCATTGTTATTAGATCAAAGCATTTAAAAATTGATGATTTGTTCTAACTACAGGCCTTTACCACTTCTACACATTGCGTAGCTGCACATTCAGAACAAAAAAAACATAGATATTGCAACAAAATGTCACCTGTCAGGCTGTCACTTGAATTACAAGAGGCAGGTATGTCCAGGGAAAAGGTGTTGAGGATGCAGATCTGCTCGCTGGAGAGGAGGGCCGAGGGTTTGCTGCTTCAGGGGTGTGTGGAGGGGGCAGACCCGCGGCTTGGTGCTCGGTGACGCTTGCGGGGAGGCCTGCTCGAGGAGGAAGCGCGCGAGGATGGTGGCTGCTGGTGGAGTGGCTCGGCGATGATGGTGGTGCTTCCTGTCAAACGGTGTGGTGGGCTCGCCGGAGATGGACGGGCCCTGCACAGCGGTCGAGACTCAGAGCAGAGGTTGAGGGCAAGAGGAAGAAGAAGAAGAAGAAGGAAGTGGAGGGGAGGGGCTCACCTGCAGTCGAGGGCGTACACGGTGCCGGCCGGCCGCCTTGGACCCGGAGGAAGCCGCGGTCGTGCCGGATCCCTAGGGCTCAGGGCCAGCACAAGACCACGCCGCAGCAGAGCTGAGCTGAGGTAGAGGCGGTCATCGTCTCCTCCTCCTCCTCGTCCTCCTCCTCCTCCTCCTCCTGGTCCTCCTCCTCCGGCTCGGGGCGCGGGGGCGTGGGGGCGGCGGCG
>NC_041385.1:780254757-780255731 GCF_002162155.2 Triticum dicoccoides
GGTGGGGGGCGTGGGGGCACGGTGGCGGCGGCGCGGGGGGGCTGCAGTGGTGGGGTGCGCGGGGGCGCGGGGGCGGCGGGGGTGGACTCCGGCGGGGGTCAGGGCGGCGGCGGCAGGGGACGGAGGGGACGGAGGGGGCGTGCAGGCGAGGCGGCGGCGTACGGTTGGGGCAAATTAGGTCGAGTGGGGAGGAAGGGAGGAAGGGGAATAGGTGGAGTGGGGGAAGCTTACTAATGGTGCACCCCGTAGAGGTGCGCCATTAGAATGTTTTTTCAGGTTATATTCCACCTAACCCAATCCACACCAGAACCTGCCCACTAGCCTGACTGGTTAGCACGTAGCACACACACCAGGGGGTCCTGGGTTCGATTCCCAAGCTCTCCAATATTTTTTTTATGCATTTTAAATGCTGTTTGATATTTATTTGTGTTTAAATATGTTCAAACTTGTTTAAATCATAACATTAATATTCTTTTATAAAAACAGTAATAATTTTTTAAAAAATATGTTAAAATTTGTTACTTGAAAATATCATCGGCGGCGGCGATGAAGCGGGGGAGGGTGCGGGAGGCCGGGTGCTCGTCGGCGGCGGTGGAGCGGGGGAGGGTTGCGGTGGGTCGACGGTGGCGGTGGAGCTAGCGGGGAAGGGTGCGGGTGGGATCGAGATGGAGGGGGATCGAGATCGAGATGGAGGGGGAATCAAGATCGAGATGGAGGGGGATCGAGATCGAGTGTCCTCATGAATTCAAAAAGTGCCCATGAAATTTAAAAATATTCATGATATCAAAAAGTGCCCATGAAATACAATCGAGAAATGAAGACTACGATTTAAATACAATCAATCTTAGTTTTTTTATGCATTCTAAATGATGTTTGATATTTATTTGTGTTTAAATATGTTCAAACTTGTTTAAATCATAACAGTAATTATTTTTTTAAAAATATGTTCAAATTTGTTACTTGAAAATATCATC